>NW_027063733.1:0-31006 GCF_032884065.1 Artemia franciscana
CTTTTTTTAGTTTTTTCAGTTTTTTTTAGTTTTTCGTTTTTTACCTTTTTTTAGTTTTTTTTAGTTTTTTAGCTTTTTTAGTTTTTTTTCTTTTTAGTTTTTTTTGTAGTTTTTACCTTTTTTAGTTTTTTTTCTTCTTTTGTATTAGTGTGAAATAATTCAGACGTCATATGCGGACAAACACGACGTCACTCGACCGACAGACAGACAGACATAACCCACAAACAACTTATTTTTATATATATTTATTCATATTTTTTTAGTTTTCTTTTTCTCTTTTATTTTTCAGTTTTTTCCTTTTTTTTAGTTTTTTTCTTTTTTAGTTTTTAGTTTTTTTTAGTTTTTTACCTTTTTTTAGTTTTTTTTAGTTTTTTTAGTTTTTTAGCTTTTTTAGTTTTTTTATTAGTTTTTTTTTTTTTTGTAGTTTTTGCCTTTTTTTGTTTTTTTCAGTTTTTTTTAGTTATTAGATTTTTACCTTTTTTTAGTTTTTTTTAGTTTTTTAGCTTTTTTAGTTTTTTTTTCTTTGTAGTTTTTTTTTGTAGTTTTTACCTTTTTTAGTTTTTTTCTTCTTTTGTATTAGTGTGAAATAATTCAGATGTCATATGCGAACAAACATGACGTCACCTGATCCACAGATCCACACACAGACAACTTATTTTTATATATATAGATAGATATACGTATATATCTATATATATAAAAATAAGTTGTCTGTCGGTCAGGTGACATCATGTTTCTGTGTCGACTGACGTCATGAAGTTAGTTGTCGTCATTTTTGCAATGACGGTGACGTCATTAAAGATATTTAAGACATATATGCTCACGTAGAAATCTATTAATGTTTAAGTTTAAAATGACGAACTTACAATGGCAAAAGCCGATGAAGATGCTCAAAGAGTCTATGCCAAAAAACTTGCTGCTGATAGAGAAAGTCAGAAAAGAAAGCGTGCCGAGGAATCAAAAGAACAGCAAGGAAACAGGCTTGAGACTGATAGAGAAAGAAAGAACAGAAAGCATGCCGAGGAATCAAAAGAACAGCAAGGAAACAGGCTTGAGGCTGATAGAGAAAGAAAGAACAGAAAGCGTGCCGAGGAACTACCAGAGCAACGCGGAAGCAGACTTGCTGCTAAAAGAGAAAGTGAAAAAAGAAGGCGTGCCGAGGAATCACAAGAACAGCAAGAAATCAGGCTTGCTGCTGATAGAGAAAGTAAGAAAAGAAAGCGTGCCGAGGAATCACAAGAACAGCAAAAAATCTGGCTTGCTGCTGATAGAGAAAGTAAGAAAAGAAAGCAAGCCGAGGAATCCGAGCAACCTGAAAGTTATCGCCTGGCATTCAGGTACAGCCCAGTCGATGATTATAGCTTGAGTAGATGTGTTCAAATCGGGACAATTTCTAAAATTTGTCCCTATTGCAAGGCCTTGAAATTCAATGGTGAAACAATGGGAATGTGTTGCGCCTCAGGAAAAGTTAAACCTCCTCTATTGGCTGCACCGCCAGAGCCATTGAAGACTTTCCTTACTGGAACTACGTCAGAATCTAAGCGTTTTTTGTCAAAAATCAGAAAATACAACTCATGTTTCCAAATGACGTCGTTTGGAACCCAAATCGAAAATCCAGATCAATTTATGTCTACTTTCAAAGTAAAAGGGCAAATTTATCATAGAGCAGGGTCCCTTCTACCATTCTCAGACGAGAATCATAAATTTTTAAAATTGTACTTCATCAGTGATAGAAATTCTGAATTGAATGCACGTTGCGAAATTTCTCCCAACGTTGAAAGGACAATCGTTTCCCAATTGCAACATCTTTTCCACGAAAATAATAATTTAGTGCGTCTGTTCAAAACAGCCATCGATTTGATGCCTACTGATACGCATAAAATTGTTATTTCCGCTGACAAAACGCCTCATGGCCAACATGTGCGCAGATACAATGCTCCAACTATCGACGAAGTGGCAGTCGTTATGGTCGGTGATCAGTTTTTACCTCGAGATATTATTCTTCATAAGTGAAACGCTCAGTTGTTAAGAATTGCTGAAACTCATCGATGCTACGATGCCCTACAATATCCTATCATTTTTTGGGATGGAGCCGACGGCTATCACTTTAATATTAAATTGATGAATCCAGCCACTAACAAATAAATGAATAAGAAATGCAGTGCAATGCATTATTATTCCTATAGACTAATGATTCGGCAGGATGAAGAAAATTATATTTTAAAATGCCGTGAATTGTTTCACCAATTTGTCGTTGATATGTATGCTAAAATTGAATCAGAACGTTTGCTATATATCCGCCTGAATCAGACCAAGCTCCGCTCTGAACAATACATTCATTTGCGAGATGCAGTTATAAATGACGGTAATACCACAAACGTTGGAAGATTAACAATTTTACCTTCGTCATATGTTGGCAGTCCCCGTCATATGCATGAATATGCTCAAGATGCTATTGCGTATGTTCATCTCTATTGTCGTCCAGATTTATTTATTACATTTATATGTAATCAATCTTGGGACGAGATACTGCAGCTTTTACTTCAAGGACAATCGGTGGTTCATAGGCATGACATTACGGCCCGTGTCTTCCGGCAAAAGTTGAAATCACTGATAAACTACATAGTAAAACTTGAAGTGTTTGGGTCAGTGCGATGCTGGATGTACTCAGTGGAATGGCAAAAACGAGGTTTGCCACACGCACATATACTAATCTGGCTACATAAAAAAATTACTTCGAACGAAATTGATGATGTGGTTTCCGCTGAAATACCTGATAAAAATGTCGATAAGGGGTTACATGATATTATTGTAAAAAATATGATACATGGACCTTGCGGTGCACTGAACGAAAATTCACCATGCATGGCCAAAGGAAGGTGCACAAAGCAATATCCTCGACTTTTAGTATCAAACACAATTACTGGCAATGATGGTTACCCACAATATAGAAGAAGATCTACTGAAGATGGCGGTAAAACAGCAATAATAAAGAAGCGTAACGTAACCACCATCGAAGTAGATAACCAGTGGGTTGTTCCATATTCCCCATTATTATCAAAAACATTTAATGCACACATAAACGTTGAATACTGTAACTCCGTAAAGGCAATCAAATACATATGTAAATACGTCAACAAAGGCAGTGACATGGTAGTTTTTGGCTTGCATCCCGAAATCAAAGATTTTGACGAAATCGTACAATATCAGGCTGGAAGATACATAAGCAGTCACCAAACATGAAGCTGTTTGGTGAATTCTTTCATTTCCGATACATGAACGTAGTCCAGCTGTATTTCACTTAGCGGTACATTTACAGAATGGTCAACGTGTTTATTTCACGGAAACCAACGTGCAACAAAGAGCCCTGAATCCACCGGATACAACATTAACAGCTTTTTTTTCGCTTTGCAAAAATGATTCTTTTGCAAAAAAACTGCTGTATACTGAAGTGCCTTCGTATTACACGTGGAATACTAAAAATAAAGTATTTGAACGTCGAAAACAGGGTAAGTCAGTCGACGGCCAACCTACCATCTTCAAAGATACCACGATAGGAAGACTCTACACCGTTCACCCCAATCAACATGAATGCTTCTTTCTACGCCTGCTTTTGGTGAATGTACCCGGTCCGACATCCTTTGAGTATTTGAGAACTGTAAACGGTACTATACATGACACTTACCGTAGTGCATGCCAAGCTCTGAATTTATTGGAGAATGACCAACACTGGGATAACTGCATCAATGACGCGTGCGAAACGTCAACCCCAAGTCAAATTCGTGCGTTGTTTTGCATCATTTTAACAACTTGCTCTCCATCAGCTCCTACAGAGTTATGGGAAAAATATAAGTCAAAAATGTCCGAAGATATACTCCATCGAAAACAGTTAGAGATGTCAGATATGACTTTTGATTTTACATCAGAAATTTATAACTACACTTTAGTTATTATAGAAGATTTGTGCGTACGTATGGCAAACAAACCTCTTCTGGATTTGGGAATGCCTTCACCTAACCGTATCGCTGCTGTTTCGACATGTGTAAAATTGGATCGTGAACAAAGTTACAGTACGAGTGATCTATTGTCGTATGTACAAAATAACATTTCCAAGTTAACGTCTGAAAAAAAAGACATTTATGATACGATAATGCATTGTGTCGATAACAACGTTGGAGAAATTTTTTTTTGGATGCGCCAGGAGGTACTGGTAAAACGTTTGTGATAAAACTGATTCTGGCATCAATTCGATCAAAAAATGATATAGCGTTGGCAATTGCGTCGTCCGGAATAGCCGCAACATTGCTGCCTGGTGGAAGAACTGCTCATTCCGCTTTGAAATTGCCTCTGAATTTGCATTCTACAGAAACTCCCACGTGCAATATTTCCAAATCATCTGGGATGGGTAAAGTATTGCAGCAATGCAAACTTATTATTTGGGATGAGTGCACAATGGCACACAAAAAATCGCTCGAGGCTCTGGATCAATGCTTGAAAGATTTGAGAGGGAAGTCGAAACCCTTTGGCAGCACATTAATATTGCTTGCGGGAGATTTCAGGCAAACATTACCTATAATACCTAAATCAACTCCTACAGACGAAATGAATGCTTGCCTGAAAAATTCTAATTTATGGGCACACGTAAAAATATTAAAATTAACTACAAATATGCGTGTCCGATTGCAAAACGATGACTCTGGTCAAACATTTTCAGATCAATTGCTGGCAATGGAAACGGAAAGCTCCCAGTAGACTCAATTTCAGGACTTATACAACTACCTGCTGATTTCTGTAACTTAGTGACGTCCAAAAATGAATTGATTGAAAAAGTAATTCCGAATATTCTAAAAAATTATAAAAATAATAAATGGCTAAGTGAAAGAGCGATTCTCGCACCCAAAAATATAGACGTCCACGAAATCAACAATATTGTTTTGACCAAGATTCGAGACCAGGCAGTCCTTTACAAGTCAGTCGACACAGTTTTGGAACCAAATGAAGCGGTTAATTATCCATCTGAATTTTTAAATTCCATAGATCTTCAGGGTTTCCACCACACGTGCTAAAACTAAAAATAGGCGTACCAATAATACTTTTAAGAAATATCAACCCACCAAAGCTTTGCAATGGCACGCGACTTGCCGAAAAAAAACAATGGAAAACCTTATAGAGGCCACAATCTTGACAGGGCCTTTTGAGGGTGAGGCTGTTCTTATTCCTCGCATTCCCATGATTCCAACGGATCTGCCTTTTCAATTTAAAAGATTGCAATTCCCAATTCGATTAGCATTTGCAATCACCATTAACAAAGCTCAAGGTCAATCATTAGAAAAATGTGGTATAGATCTTAATACTGATTGTTTTTCCCATGGAAAATTGTACGTTGCATGTTCGAGGGTCGGTAAACCTGACAATCTATTTATATGCAGCGACAATTGGACAGCGAAGAATGTTGTATATTCGCAAGTTTTACGCAGTTAATTTGTATTGTATCTATCTATCTATCTATCTATATAAAAACGAGTTGTGTGTATGCATGTTTGTTTGTTTGTAAAAAGAGTGTTTGCATATGACGTCATTATTAGTACATACGGCTTTGTATATGCACAGACAATGGGAAAGCCAAGAATGTTGTATATTCGCAATTTTTACGTAGTTTAACTCCTGCAGACGAAATGAATGCTTGCCTGAAAAATTCTAATTTATGGGCACACGTAAAAATATTAAAATTAACTACAAATATGCGTGTCCTATTGCAAAACGATGACTCTTGTCAAACATTTTCAGATCAATTGCTGGCAATTGGAAACGGAAAGCTCCCAGTAGACTCAATTTCAGGACGTATACAACCACCTGCTGATTTCTGTAATTTAGTGACGTCCAAAAATGAATTGATTGAAAAAGTATTTCCGAATATTCTAAAAAAAATATAAAAATAATAAATTTCTAAGTGAAAGAGCGATTCTCGCACCCAAAAATATAGACGTCAAAAGAAATCAACAATATTGTTTCGACCAAGATTCGAGACCAGGCAGTCCTTTACAAGTCAGTCGACACAGTTTTGGAACCAAATGAAGCGGTTAATTATCCATCTGAATTTTTAAATTCCATAGATCCTTCAGGGTTTCCACCACAGGTGCTACAACTAAAAATAGGCGTACCAATAATACTTTTAAGAAATATCCCACCCACCAAAGCTTTGCAATGGCACGCGACTTGCCGTAAAAAAAACAATGGAAAACCTAATAGAGGCCACATTCTTGACAGGGCCTTTTGAGGGTGAGGCTGTTCTTATTCCTCGCATTCCCATGATTCCAACGGATCTGCCTTTTCAATTTAAAAGATTGCAATTCCCAATTCGATTAGCATTTGCAATCACCATTAACAAAGGTCAAGGTCAATCATCAGAAAAATGTGGTATAGATCTTAATACTGATTGTTTTTCCCATGGACAATTGTACGTTGCATGTTCGAGGGTTGGTAAACATGACAATCTATTTATATGCAGCGACAATTGGACAGCGAAGAATGTTTTATATTCGCAAGTTTTACGCAGTTAATTTGTATTCTATCTATCTATCTATATAAAAACGAGTTGTGTGTATGCATGTTTGTTTGTTTGTAAAAAGAGCGTTTGCATATGACGTCATTATTAGTACATACGGCTTTGTATATGCACAGACAATGGGAAAGCCAAGAAAGTTGTATATTCGCAATTTTTACGTAGTTTGAAACACATATATAAATCTATCTATATTCACAGGTGGGACACAGGGATACAACTACAATGACGCGTAACTAATATGGCGCGTAACCACTTACGCGCGCGGGGGGGCTTGGGGGGGCGCGAAGCGCCCCACCAACTAGGTGTTGGGGTGGCGCGAAGCGCCACTCCAACAGCTAGTATATATATATATTATATCTATATATATAAAAATAAGTTGTCTGTCTGTGGATGGATCAGGTGACGTCACCTGAAAAAACTGGATCAGGTGACGTCAAAACTGAAAAAACTAAAAAAAGGCAAAAACTACAAAAAAAACTAAAAACTAATAAAAAAAATAAAAAAGCTAAAAAACTAAAAAAACTAAAAAAGGCAAAAACTACAAAAAAAACTAAAAACTAATAAAAAAGCTAAAAAACTAAAAAAACTAAAAAAAGGCAAAAACTACAAAAAACTAAAAACTAATAAAAAAAATAAAAAAGCTAAAAAACTAAAAAAACTAAAAAAACTAAAAAAAGGTAAAAAACTAAAAAAACTAAAAACTAAAAAAAAACTAAAAAAAAGGAAAAAAACTGAAAAATAAGCTAAAATAAAGGTAAAAACCAATAAAAAACTAAAAAAAAAAACTGAAAAAACTAAAAAAAAGGCAAAAACTACAAAAAAAACTAAAAACTAATAAAAAAAGTAAAAAAGCTAAAAAACTAAAAAAAATAAAAAAACTAAAAAAAGGTAAAAAACTAAAAAAAATAAAAAATAAAAAAAAACTAAAAAAAAGGAAAAAACTGAAAAATAAGCTAAAATAAAGGTAAAAACCAATAAAAAACTAAAAAGAAAAAAAGGAAAAAACTAAAAAAAATTTTCATCTAAAAAACTAAAAAAAACTAAAAAAGGTAAAAACTAAAAGAACTAAAAAAGAAAAAAATAAATGACGAGACAAAAGGAATGTTCGATTAGCAATCAACAAAGCACCGGGACACAGGGAGTATAAATGACGACCAGGACATAAGTAAAAAAAAAAACTAACAAAACTAAAAAGAAGGTAAAAACTACAAAAAAACTAAAAAGAAAAAAAAACTAAAAACTAATAAAAAAACTAAAAAATCTAAAAATCTAAATAAACTAAAAAAGAAAAAAAAAGGAAAAAAATAAAGGAGAAAAACAAAACTAAAAAACGAATGTATATACAGACCGGGACACCGGGATACAAATGACGACCGGGACACAGGGAATATAAATGACGACCGGGACACAGGGACACAACTACAACGGGGACACCGGGGGAAACAGGGGGATATAAATGACGACCGGGACACCGGGACAGGGAATGGTCGATTAGCAATCACCATCAACAAAGCTCAAGGGCAATCATTAGAATCATGAGGTATAGATCTGAATACAGATTGTTTTCCCATGGACCATTATATGTTGCATGTTCAAGAGTCGGTAAACCTGACAATCTATTTATATGCAAAGACAATGGGACAGCAAAGAATGTTGTATATTCGCAAGTTTTACGTAGTTAAAACCATATATATATATATATATATATATATATATATATATATATATATATATATATATATATACTAGCTGTTGGGGTGGCGCTTCGCGCCACCCCAACACCTAGTTGGTGGGGGCGCTTCGCGCCCCCCCCCAAGCCCCCCCGCGCGCGTAAGTCGTTACGCGCCATAATAGTTACGCGCCATTGTAGTTGTGTCCCTATGTCCCACCTGTGAATATAGATATATATATATATATATGGTTTTAACTACGTAAAACTTGCGAATATACAACATTCTTTGCTGTCCCATTGTCTTTGCATATAAATAGATTGTCAGGTTATCCCCCTGTTTCCCCCGGTGTCCCCGTTGTAGTTGTGTCCCTGTGTCCCGGTCGTCATTTATATTCCTTGTGTCCCGGGTCCCGGTCATCATTTGTATCCCGGTGTCCCGGTCTGTATATACATTCGTTTTTTAGTTTTGTTTTTCTCCTTTATTTTTTTCCTTTTTTTTTCTTTTTTAGTTTATTTAGATTTTTAGATTTTTTAGTTTTTTTATTAGTTTTTAGTTTTTTTTTCTTTTTAGTTTTTTTGTAGTTTTTACCTTCTTTTTAGTTTTGTTAATTTTTTTTTTTACTTGTGTCCTGGTCGTCATTTATACTCCCTGTGTCCCGGTGCTTTGTTGATTGCTAATCGAACATTCCTTTTGTCCTGGTCGCTTTCTCTTTGAGTGTCGTCATTTATTTTTTTCTTTTTTAGTTCTTTTAGTTTTTACCTTTTTTAGTTTTTTTTTAGTTTTTAGTTTTTTTAGTTTTTTACCTTTTTTTAGTTTTTTTAGTTTTTTAGCTTTTTTATTTTTTTTATTAGTTTTTAGTTTTTTTGTAGTTTTTGCCTTTTTTTTTAGTTTTTTGTCCTGGTCGCTTTCTCTTTGAGTGTCGTCATTTATTAGTTTTTTCCTTTTTTTTTTTAGTTTTTTATTGGTTTTTACCTTTATTTTAGCTTATTTTTCAGTTTTTTCCTTTTTTTTAGTTTTTTTTTATTTTTTATTTTTTTTAGTTTTTTACCTTTTTTTAGTTTTTTTAGTTTTTTAGCTTTTTTACTTTTTTTATTAGTTTTTAGTTTTTTTTTGTAGTTTTTGCCTTTTTTTAGTTTTTTCAGTTTTTTTTTTAGTTTTTTATTGGTTTTTACCTTTATAGTTTTTTTAGTTTTTTAGCTTTTTTATTTTTTTTATTAGTTTTTAGTTTTTTTTGTAGTTTTTGCCTTTTTTTAGTTTTTTCAGTTTTGACGTCACCTAATCCAGTTTTTTCAGGTGACGTCACCTGACACATCCATCCACACATCCATCCATCCATCCATCCACAGACAACTTATTTTTATATATATAGATATATCTATATTCACAGGTGGGACATAGGGACACAACTACAATGGCGCGTAACTATTATGGCGCGTAACGACTTACGCGCGCGGGGGGGCTTGGGGGGGGGCGCGAAGCGCCCCCACCAACTAGGTGTTGGGGTGGCGCGAAGCGCCACCCCAACAGCTAGTATATATATATATATATATATATATATATATATATATATATATATATATATATATATATATATATATACTAGCTGTTGGGGTGGCGCTTCGCGCCACCCCAACACCTAGTTGGTGGGGGCGCTTCGCGCCCCCCCAAGCCCCCCCGCGCGCGTAAGTCGTTACGCGCCATAATAGTTACGCGCCATTGTAGTTGTGTCCCTATGTCCCACCTGTGAATATAGATATATATATATATATATGGTTTTAACTACGTAAAACTTGCGAATATACAACATTCTTTGCTGTCCCATTGTCTTTGCATATAAATAGATTGTCAGGTTATCCCCCTGTTTCCCCCGGTGTCCCCGTTGTAGTTGTGTCCCTGTGTCCCGGTCGTCATTTATATTCCCTGTGTCCCGGGTCCCGGTCATCATTTGTATCCCGGTGTCCCGGTCTGTATATACATTCGTTTTTTAGTTTTGTTTTTCTCCTTTATTTTTTTCCTTTTTTTTCTTTTTTAGCTTATTTAGATTTTTAGATTTTTTAGTTTTTTTTATTAGTTTTTAGTTTTTATTTCTTTTTAGTTTTTTTGTCCCGGTCGTCATTTATATCCCCCTGTTTCCCCCGGTGTCCCCGTTGTAGTTGTGTCCCTGTGTCCCGGTCGTTATTTATATTCCCTGTGTCCCGGTCGTCATTTGTATCCCGGTGTACCGGTCTGTATATACATTCGTTTTTTAGTTTTGTTTTTCTCCTTTATTTTTTTCCTTTTTTTTTCTTTTTTAGTTTATTTAGATTTTTAGATTTTTTAGTTTTTTTATTAGTTTTTAGTTTTTTTTTCTTTTTAGTTTTTTTGTAGTTTTTACCTTCTTTTTAGTTTTGTTAATTTTTTTTTTTACTTGTGTCCTGGTCGTCATTTATACTCCCTGTGTCCCGGTGCTTTGTTGATTGCTAATCGAACATTCCTTTTGTCCTGGTCGCTTTCTCTTTGAGTGTCGTCATTTATTTTTTTCTTTTTTAGTTCTTTTAGTTTTTACCTTTTTTAGTTTTTTTTAGTTTTTAGTTTTTTAGTTTTTTACCTTTTTTTAGTTTTTTTAGTTTTTTAGCTTTTTTATTTTTTTTATTAGTTTTTAGTTTTTTTGTAGTTTTTGCCTTTTTTTTTAGTTTTTTGTCCTGGTCGCTTTCTCTTTGAGTGTCGTCATTTATTAGTTTTTTCCTTTTTTTTTAAGTTTTTTATTGGTTTTTACCTTTATTTTAGCTTATTTTTCAGTTTTTTCCTTTTTTTTAGTTTTTTTTTATTTTTTATTTTTTTTAGTTTTTTACCTTTTTTTAGTTTTTTTAGTTTTTTTAGTTTTTTAGCTTTTTTACTTTTTTTATTAGTTTTTAGTTTTTTTTTGTAGTTTTTGCCTTTTTTTAGTTTTTTCAGTTTTTTTTTTAGTTTTTTATTGGTTTTTACCTTTATAGTTTTTTTAGTTTTTTAGCTTTTTTATTTTTTTTATTAGTTTTTAGTTTTTTTTGTAGTTTTTGCCTTTTTTTAGTTTTTTCAGTTTTGACGTCACCTAATCCAGTTTTTTCAGGTGACGTCACCTGACACATCCATCCACACATCCATCCACACATCCACAGACAGACAACTTATTTTTATATATATAGATAGATATATAAATAAGTTGTCTGTCCGTTACGCCAGGTTATATCTTCTATATATATAACAAAAACAAACAAAACTGGGAATTGTATAAATATTTCGAAATATTTTAACAATAGATTAAAGTAATTCGGAAACTTTAAAACAGATACTAAAAATTTGAGGTTTATTATAAATTGTATAAATGTATTATAATTGTATAAAGCAACATTAAAATTTAAAACGAACAGAAATTATTACGTATATAAGGTGGTTCCACCCCTAAATACCCCACTCTTTACGTTAAAGTTTAAATTGTGTTCCAATTCTTTCAGAACAGCCCCTGAATCACAAAGGTCGTTTCACTAAAATAAATAGCTCTTTTGAAAGTCCTAAAAAAATTTAGCGTAAAGAGCAAGATATTGACGAGGAGATGAACTTCCTCATATCTTCTATCTTCTATCTATATATCTAAACATAAGCTGTGTGACACCGGGACAGAGGGAATATAAATGACGACCGGGAAACTCAAAGAGAGATTACAGACTGGGATACCGGGACAAAAATGACGACCAGGACACAGGGACACAACTAAAACGGGGATGCCGGGGGCACAGGTGGATAAATAAATGACGACAGGGACACAGGGAATGTTCGATTAGCAATCACCATCAACAAAGCTCAAGGGCAATCGTTAGAAAAGTGCGGTATAGATCTGAATACGGATTGTTTTCCCATGGACAATTATTATGTTGTATGTTAAAGAGTTTTTCTGTGGGTCTCTGTGTCGAGTGAAGTCACGTTTGTGTGTCAACTGACGTCATGTTTGTCGACTGACGAAATTACAGACCGGGACATCGGGACACAAATGACGACCGGGACACCGGGACCTAGGGAATATAAATGACGACGGGGACACAGGGAATGTTCGATTAGCAATCATCATCAACAAAGCTCAAGGGCAATCGTTAGAAAAATGCGGTATAGATCTGAATACGGATTGTTTTCCCATGGACAATTATTATGTTGCATGTTCAAGAGTTGATAAACCTGACAATCTATTTATATGGACAGACAATGGGACAGGAAAGAATGTTGTATATTTGCATGCTTTACGTAGTTATATATATATATATATATATATATATATATATATATATATATATATATATATATATATATATATATATATATATATATCTATATATATAAAAATAAGTTGTCTGTCTGTGGATCTGTGGATCAGGTGACGTCATGTTTCTGTGTCGGCTGACGTCATGAAATTAGTTGTCAGGTGACGTCATGTTTCTGTGTCGGCTGACGTCATGAAATTAGTTTTCGTCATTTTTGCTTTGACGGTGACGTCATTCAAGTTATATAAGACATATGTTCACGTAGAAATCTATTAACGTTTAAGTTTACAATGACTGATGAAGATGCTCAAAGAGTCTATGCCAAAAAACTTGCTGCTGATAGTTCCTCGGCACGCTTTCTTTTCTGACTTTCTCTATCAGCAGCAAGTTTTTTGGCATAGACTCTTTGAGCATCTTCATCAGTCATTGTAAACTTAAACATTAATAGATTTCTACGTGAACATATGTCTTATATAACTTGAATGACGTCACCGTCAAAGCAAAAATGACGGCAACTAATTTCATGACTTAATTCCAGAACTTAATTTCTGTGTTGACTGACGTCATGAAATTAGTTGTCGTCATTTTTGTTATGACGATGCTTAGTATATTGTAAAACTCATTAATTTGGTTAATAATATACCATTTAAAACACCAAAATGAACATGCTGGAGTAGTCACTCGGTGAGAGAGGGTGTCAGAACGGAGAATGAAGGTCCCAGGTTCAAATCCTGGTTAGGCTAAAAAAGGTAAAAATCTAAAAACTAAAAAATAAAACTGAAAAAACTAAAAAAGGCAAAAACTACAAAAAAAAACTAAAAACTAATAAAAAAAAAATTAAGAATAAAAATAAAAAAAAATTAAAAGATAAAAACTAAAAAAAAAGTAAAAAGAAAAAACGAAAAAAAACTAAAAAAGCTAAAAAAAAGGTAAAAACCAATAAAAAACTGAAAAGAAAAAAGGGAATAAAACTAAAAAAAATTTCATCTAAAAAACTAAAAAAAACTAAAAAAGGTAAAAACTAAAAGAACTAAAAAGAAAAAAAAAACTAAAAAAAGGAAAAAAACTGAAAAATAAAGGAGAAAAAGAAAACTAAAAAAATATAAATAAAAATAAAAAAACTAAAAAGATAAAAACTTCAAAAAAAACTAAAAAGAAAAAAACTAAAAAACCTAAAAAAAAGGTCAAAACCAATAAAAAAAACTAAAGGAAAAAAAGGGAAAAAATTAAAAATTTATTTCATCATATACCAATTCAAAAACGAATGTATACCGGGATGACGACCGGGACACAGGGAATATAAATGACACAACTACAACGGGGACGCCGGGGGGCACAGGGGGATATAAATGACGACCGGGACACCGGGACACAAGGAATATAAATGACGCCCGGACACTCAAAGAGAAATCAGAGACTGGGACACCGGGACACAAATGACGACCGGGACACAGGGAATATAAATGACGACCGGGACACAGGGACATAACTACAAAGGGGACGCCGGGGTGCACAGGGGGATATATAAATGACGATGGCGACTCAGGGAATGGTCGATTAGCAATCACCATCAACAAAGCTCAAGGGCAATCATTAGAATCATGAGGTATAGATCTGAATACGGATTGTTTTCCCATTGACCATTATAGGTTGCATGTTCAAGAGTCGGTAAACCTGACAATCTGTTGGGGTGGCGCGAAGCGCCACCCCAACAGCTAGTATATATATATATATATATATATATATATATATATATATATATATATATATATATTTTTATATATATAGATATATATATATATATATATATATATATATATATATATATATAATATATATATATATATATATATAATATATATATATATATATATATATATATATATATATATATATATAATATATATATATATATATATATATATATATATATATATATATATATATATATATATATATATATATATATATATATATATATATATATATACACATATATAACTACGTAAAGCATGCAAATGCTTTACTTGTCCCGGTGTGCCAGTCTGTGATTTCTCTTTGAGTCTCCCGGGCGTCATTTATATTCCTTGTGTCCCGGTGTCCCGGTCGTCATTTGTGTCCCGGTGTCCCGGTCTGTATATACATTCATTTTTGAATTGGTGTTTTTTTCAGTTTTTAGTTTTTTACCTTTTTTTAGTTTTTTTTTAGTTATACCTCATGATTCTAATGATTGCCCTTGAGCTTTTTTGATGGTGATTGCTAATCGAAAATTCCCTGTGTCCCCGTCGTCATTTATATATCCCCCTGTGTCCCTGTCGTCATTTATATATCCCCCTGTGCCCCCCGGCGTCCCCGTTGTAGTTGTGTCCCTGTGTCACGGTCGTCATTTATATTCCCTGTGTCCCGGTGTTCCGGTCTGTATATACATTCGTTTTTTTAGTTTTGTTTTTCTCCTTTATTTTTCATTTTTTCCTTTTTTTTTCTTTTTTACATTTTTTAGTTTTTTAGCTTTTTTAGTTTTTTTTATTAGTTTTTAGTTTTTTTTTCTTTTTAGTTTTTTTTGTAGTTTTTACCTTTTTTTCTAGTTTTTTTTAGTTTTTTTTTTACTTATGTCCTTGTACTCGTCATTTATACTCCCTCTGTTCCGGTCGTCATTTGTGTCCTGGTGCTTTGTTGATGGTGATTGCTAATCGAACATTCCTTGTGTCCCGGTCGCTTTCTCTTTGAGTGTCGTTATTTATATTCCCTACTAGCTGTTGGGGTGGTGCTTCGTGGCACCCCAACACCAAGGGGGGGAGCGCTTCGTGCCCACCCCCCAAGCCCCCCCGCACGCGTAAGTCGTTACGCGCCATATTAGTTACGCGCCATTGTAGTTGTGTCCCTGTGTCCCACCTGTGCGTATATATATATATATATATATATATATATATATATATATATATATATATATATATATATATATATATATATCTATATATATATATATCTATATATATACAGACCGGGACACCGGGATACAAATGACGACCGGGACCCGGGACACAGGGAATATAAATGACGACCGGGACACAGGGACACAACTACAACGGGGACACCGGGGGAAACAGGGGATGTAAATGACGACCGGGACACCGGGACAGGGAATGGTCGATTAGCAATCACCATCAACAAAGCTCAAGGGCAATCATTAGAATCATGAGGTATAGATCTGAATACAGATTGTTTTCCCATGGACCATTATATGTTGCATGTTCAAGAGTCGGTAAACCTGACAATCTATTTATATGCAAAGACAATGGGACAGCAAAGAATGTTGTATATTCGCAAGTTTTACGTAGTTAAAACCATATATATATATCTATCTATATTCACAGGTGGGACATAGGGACACAACTACAATGGCGCGTAACTATTATGGCGCGTAACGACTTACGCGCGCGGGGGGGCTTGGGGGGGGCGCGAAGCGCCCCCACCAACTAGGTGTTGGGGTGGCGCGAAGCGCCACCCCAACAGCTAGTATATATATATATATATATATATATATATATATATATATATATATATATATATATATATATATACTAGCTGTTGGGGTGGCGCTTCGCGCCACCCCAACACCTAGTTGGTGGGGGCGCTTCGCGCCCCCCCCCCAAGCCCCCCCGCGCGCGTAAGTCGTTACGCGCCATAATAGTTACGCGCCATTGTAGTTGTGTCCCTATGTCCCACCTGTGAATATAGATATATATATATATATGGTTTTAACTACGTAAAACTTGCGAATATACAACATTCTTTGCTGTCCCATTGTCTTTGCATATAAATAGATTGTCAGGTTTACCGACTCTTGAACATGCAACATATAATGGTCCATGGGAAAACAATCTGTATTCAGATCTATACCTCATGATTCTAATGATTGCCCTTGAGCTTTGTTGATGGTGATTCCTAATCGACCATTCCCTGTCCCGGTGTCCCGGTCGTCATTTACATCCCCCTGTTTCCCCCGGTGTCCCCGTTGTAGTTGTGTCCCTGTGTCCCGGTCGTCATTTATATTCCCTGTGTCCCGGGTCCCGGTCATCATTTGTATCCCGGTGTCCCGGTCTGTATATACATTCGTTTTTTAGTTTTGTTTTTCTCCTTTATTTTTTTCCTTTTTTTTCTTTTTTAGCTTATTTAGATTTTTAGATTTTTTAGTTTTTTTTATTAGTTTTTAGTTTTTATTTCTTTTTAGTTTTTTTGTCCCGGTCGTCATTTATATCCCCCTGTTTCCCCCGGTGTCCCCGTTGTAGTTGTGTCCCTGTGTCCCGGTCGTTATTTATATTCCCTGTGTCCCGGTCGTCATTTGTATCCCGGTGTACCGGTCTGTATATACATTCGTTTTTTAGTTTTGTTTTTCTCCTTTATTTTTTTCCTTTTTTTTCTTTTTTAGTTTATTTAGATTTTTAGATTTTTTAGTTTTTTTATTAGTTTTTAGTTTTTTTTTCTTTTTAGTTTTTTTGTAGTTTTTACCTTCTTTTTAGTTTTGTTAATTTTTTTTTTTACTTGTGTCCTGGTCGTCATTTATACTCCCTGTGTCCCGGTGCTTTGTTGATTGCTAATCGAACATTCCTTTTGTCCTGGTCGCTTTCTCTTTGAGTGTCGTCATTTATTTTTTTCTTTTTAGTTCTTTTAGTTTTTACCTTTTTTAGTTTTTTTTAGTTTTTAGTTTTTTTAGTTTTTTACCTTTTTTTAGTTTTTTTAGTTTTTTTAGTTTTTTAGCTTTTTTATTTTTTTTATTAGTTTTTAGTTTTTTTGTAGTTTTTGCCTTTTTTTTAGTTTTTTTAGTTTTTTAGCTTTTTTATTAGTTCTTAGTTTTTTTTGTAGTTTTTGCCTTTTTTTAGTTTTTTTTAGTTTTTAGCTTTTTTATTTTTTTATTAGTTTTTAGTTTTTTTTGTAGTTTTTGCCTTTTTTTAGTTTTTTTCAGTTTTGACGTCACCTGATCCAGTTTTTTCAGGTGACGTCACCTGATCCACGATCCACAGATCCACAGACAACTTATTTTTATATATATAGATAGTTTTTTTTTTTTTACTTATGTCCTGGTCGTCATTTATACTCCCTGTGTCCCGGTGCTTTGTTGATTGCTAATCGAACATTCCTTTTGTCCTGGTCGCTTTCTCTTTGAGTGTCGTCATTTATTAGTTTTTTCCTTTTTTTTTTAGTTTTTTATTGGTTTTTACCTTTATTTTAGCTTATTTTTCAGTTTTTTCCTTTTTTTTAGTTTTTTTTTATTTTTTATTTTTTTTAGTTTTTTACCTTTTTTTAGTTTTTTTAGTTTTTTTAGTTTTTTAGCTTTTTTACTTTTTTTATTAGTTTTTAGTTTTTTTTGTAGTTTTTGCCTTTTTTTAGTTTTTTCAGTTTTTTTTTTAGTTTTTTATTGGTTTTTACCTTTATAGTTTTTTTAGTTTTTTAGCTTTTTTATTTTTTTTATTAGTTTTTAGTTTTTTTGTAGTTTTTGCCTTTTTTTAGTTTTTTCAGTTTTGACGTCACCTAATCCAGTTTTTTCAGGTGACGTCACCTGACACATCCATCCATCCATCCACAGACAGACAACTTATTTTTATATATATAGATATATATATATATATATATATATATATATATATATATATATATATATATATATATATATATATATATATATATATATATATATATATATGGTTTTAACTACGTAAAACTTGCGAATATACAACATTCTTTGCTGTCCCATTGTCTTAGCATATAAATAGATTGTCAGGTTTACCGACTCTTGAACATGCAACATATAATGGTCCAAGGGAAAACAATCTGTATTCAGATCTATACCTCATGATTCTAATGATTGCCCTTGAGCTTTGTTGATGGTGATTGCTAATCGACCATTCCCTGCCCCGGTGTCCCGGTCGTCATTTATATCCCCCTGTTTCCCCCGGTGTCCCCGTTGTAGTTGTGTCCTGTGTCCCGGTCGTCATTTATATTCCCTGTGTCCCGGTCGTCATTTGTATCCCGGTGTCCCGGTCTGTATATACATTCGTTTTTTAGTTTTGTTTTTCTCCTTTATTTTTTTCCTTTTTTTTTCTTTTTTAGTTTATTTAGATTTTTAGATTTTTTAGTTTTTTTATTAGTTTTTAGTTTTTTTTTCTTTTTAGTTTTTTTGTAGTTTTTACCTTCTTTTTAGTTTTGTTAGTTTTTTTTTTTTACTTATGTCCTGGTCGTCATTTATACTCCCTGTGTCCCGGTGCTTTGTTGATTGCTAATCGAACATTCCTTTTGTCCTGGTCGCTTTCCTCTTTGAGTGTCGTCATTTATTTTTTTCTTTTTAGTTCTTTTAGTTTTTACCTTTTTTAGTTTTTTTTAGTTTTTTAGATGAAAATTTTATTTAGTTTTTTCCTTTTTTTCTTTTTAGTTTTTTATTGGTTTTTACCTTTATTTTAGCTTATTTTTCAGTTTTTTCCTTTTTTTTAGTTTTTTTTTATTTATTATTTTTTTTTAGTTTTTTACCTTTTTTTAGTTTTTTTTAGTTTTTTTAGTTTTTTAGCTTTTTTACTTTTTTTATTAGTTTTTAGTTTTTTTTGTAGTTTTTGCCTTTTTTTTAGTTTTTTCAGTTTTTTTTTTAGTTTTTTATTGGTTTTTACCTTTATTTTAGCTTATTTTTCAGTTTTTTCCTTTTTTTTAGTTTTTTTTTAGTTTTTAGTTTTTTTAGTTTTTTACCTTTTTTTAGTTTTTTTAGTTTTTTTAGTTTTTTAGCTTTTTTATTTTTTTTATTAGTTTTTAGTTTTTTTTGTAGTTTTTGCCTTTTTTTAGTTTTTTTAGTTTTTTAGCTTTTTTATTAGTTTTTAGTTTTTTTGTAGTTTTTGCCTTTTTTAGTTTTTTTAGTTTTTTAGCTTTTTTATTTTTTTTATTAGTTTTTAGTTTTTTTTGTAGTTTTTGCCTTTTTTTAGTTTTTTCAGTTTTGACGTCACCTGATCCAGTTTTTTCAGGTGACGTCACCTGATCCAAATAGATTGTCAGGTTTACCGACTCTTGAACATGCAACATATAATGGTCCATGGGAAAACAATCTGTATTCAGATCTATACCTCATGATTCTAATGATTGCCCTTGAGCTTTGTTGATGGTGATTGCTAATCGACCATTCCCTGTCCCGGTCGTCATTTATATCCCCCTGTTTCCCCCGGTGTCCCCGTTGTAGTTGTGTCCCTGTGTCCCGGTCGTCATTTATATTCCCTGTGTCCCGGTCGTCATTTGTATCCCGGTGTCCCGGTCTGTATATACATTCGTTTTTTAGTTTTGTTTTTCTCCTTTATTTTTTTCCTTTTTTTTTCTTTTTTAGTTTATTTAGATTTTTAGATTTTTTAGTTTTTTTATTAGTTTTTAGTTTTTTTTTCTTTTTAGTTTTTTTGTAGTTTTTACCTTCTTTTTAGTTTTGTTAGTTTTTTTTTTTACTTATGTCCTGGTCGTCATTTATACTCCCTGTGTCCCGGTGCTTTGTTGATTGCTAATCGAACATTCCTTTTGTCCTGGTCGCTTTCTCTTTGAGTGTCGTCATTTATTTTTTTCTTTTTTAGTTCTTTTAGTTTTTACCTTTTTTAGTTTTTTTTAGTTTTTTAGATGAAAATTTTTTTTAGTTTTTTCCTTTTTTTCTTTTCAGTTTTTTATTGGTTTTTACCTTTATTTTAGCTTATTTTTCAGTTTTTTCCTTTTTTTTAGTTTTTTTTTATTTTTTATTTTTTTTAGTTTTTTACCTTTTTTTAGTTTTTTTAGTTTTTTTAGTTTTTTAGCTTTTTTACTTTTTTTATTAGTTTTTAGTTTTTTTTTTTAGTTTTTGCCTTTTTTTTAGTTTTTTCAGTTTTTTTTAGTTTTTTATTGGTTTTTACTTTTATTTTAGCTTATTTTTCAGTTTTTTCCTTTTTTTTTAGTTTTTTTTAGTTTTTAGTTTTTTTAGTTTTTTACCTTTTTTTAGTTTTTTTAGTTTTTTTAGTTTTTAGCTTTTTTATTTTTTTTATTAGTTTTATTTTTTTTTGTAGTTTTTGCCTTTTTTTAGTTTTTTTAGTTTTTTAGCTTTTTTATTAGTTTTTAGTTTTTTTTGTAGTTTTGCCTTTTTTTAGTTTTTTTAGTTTTTTAGCTTTTTTATTTTTTTTTATTAGTTTTTAGTTTTTTTTGTAGTTAGTTTTTTTAGTTTTTTACCTTTTTTTAGTTTTTTTAGTTTTTTTAGTTTTTTAGCTTTTTTATTTTTTTTATTAGTTTTTAGTTTTTTTTGTAGTTTTTGCCTTTTTTTAGTTTTTTTTTAGTTTTTTAGCTTTTTTATTAGTTTTTAGTTTTTTTTGTAGTTTTTGCCTTTTTTTAGTTTTTTTAGTTTTTTAGCTTTTTTATTTTTTTTATTAGTTTTTAGTTTTTTTTTGTAGTTTTTGCCTTTTTTTAGTTTTTTCAGTTTTGATGTCACCTGATCCAGTTTTTTCAGGTGACGTCACCTGATCCACAGATCCACACACAGACAACTTATTTTTATTACTTTTATTAACTTATCCTTTATTTTTTTCCTTTTTTTTTCTTTTTTAGTTTATTTAGATTTTTAGATTTTTTAGTTTTTTTATTAGTTTTTAGTTTTTTTTTCTTTTTAGTTTTTTTGTAGTTTTTACCTTCTTTTTAGTTTTGTTAGTTTTTTTTTTACTTATGTCCTGGTCGTCATTTATACTCCCTGTGTCCCGGTGCTTTGTTGATTGCTAATCGAACATTCCTTTTGTCCTGGTCGCTTTCTCTTTGAGTGTCGTCATTTATTTTTTTCTTTTTTAGTTCTTTTAGTTTTTACCTTTTTTAGTTTTTTTTAGTTTTTTAGATGAAAATTTTTTTTAGTTTTTCCTTTTTTTCTTTTCAGTTTTTTATTGGTTTTTTACCTTTATTTTAGCTTATTTTTCAGTTTTTTCCTTTTTTTTAGTTTTTTTTTATTTTTTATTTTTTTTAGTTTTTTACCTTTTTTTAGTTTTTTTAGTTTTTTTAGTTTTTTAGCTTTTTTACTTTTTTTATTAGTTTTTAGTTTTTTTTTTAGTTTTTGCCTTTTTTTTAGTTTTTTCAGTTTTTTTTAGTTTTTTATTGGTTTTTACTTTTATTTTAGCTTATTTTTCAGTTTTTTCCTTTTTTTTAGTTTTTTTTAGTTTTTAGTTTTTTTAGTTTTTTACCTTTTTTTAGTTTTTTTAGTTTTTTTTAGTTTTTTAGCTTTTTTATTTTTTTTATTAGTTTTATTTTTTTTTGTAGTTTTTGCCTTTTTTTAGTTTTTTTAGTTTTTTAGCTTTTTTATTAGTTTTTAGTTTTTTTTGTAGTTTTTGCCTTTTTTTAGTTTTTTTAGTTTTTTAGCTTTTTTATTTTTTTTTATTAGTTTTTAGTTTTTTTTGTAGTTAGTTTTTTTAGTTTTTTACCTTTTTTTAGTTTTTTTAGTTTTTTTAGTTTTTTAGCTTTTTATTTTTTTTATTAGTTTTTAGTTTTTTTTGTAGTTTTTGCCTTTTTTTAGTTTTTTTTTAGTTTTTTAGCTTTTTTATTAGTTTTTAGTTTTTTTTGTAGTTTTTGCCTTTTTTTTAGTTTTTTTAGTTTTTTAGCTTTTTTATTTTTTTTATTAGTTTTTAGTTTTTTTTGTAGTTTTTGCCTTTTTTTAGTTTTTTCAGTTTTGATGTCACCTGATCCAGTTTTTTCAGGTGACGTCACCTGATCCACAGATCCACACACAGACAACTTATTTTTTTATATATAGATATACTAGCTGTTGGGGTGGCGCTTCGCGCCACCCCAACACCTAGTTGGTGGGGGCGCTTCGCGCCCCCCCCAAGCCCCCCCGCGCGCGTAAGTCGTTACGCGCCATAATAGTTACGCGCCATTGTAGTTGTGTCCCTATGTCCCACCTGTGAATATAGATATATATATATATATGGTTTTAACTACGTAAAACTTGCGAATATACAACATTCTTTGCTGTCCCATTGTCTTTGCATATAAATAGATTGTCAGGTTATCCCCCTGTTTCCCCCGGTGTCCCCGTTGTAGTTGTGTCCCTGTGTCCCGGTCGTCATTTATATTCCCTGTGTCCCGGGTCCCGGTCATCATTTGTATCCCGGTGTCCCGGTCTGTATATACATTCGTTTTTTAGTTTTGTTTTTCTCCTTTATTTTTTTCCTTTTTTTTTCTTTTTTAGCTTATTTAGATTTTTAGATTTTTTAGTTTTTTTTATTAGTTTTTAGTTTTTATTTCTTTTTAGTTTTTTTGTCCCGGTCGTCATTTATATCCCCCTGTTTCCCCCGGTGTCCTCGTTGTAGTTGTGTCCCTGTGTCCCGGTCGTTATTTATATTCCCTGTGTCCCGGTCGTCATTTGTATCCCGGTGTACCGGTCTGTATATACATTCGTTTTTTAGTTTTGTTTTTCTCCTTTATTTTTTTCCTTTTTTTTTCTTTTTTAGTTTATTTAGATTTTTAGATTTTTTAGTTTTTTTATTAGTTTTTAGTTTTTTTTTCTTTTTAGTTTTTTGTAGTTTTTACCTTCTTTTTAGTTTTGTTAATTTTTTTTTTTACTTGTGTCTTGGTCGTCATTTATACTCCCTGTGTCCCGGTGCTTTGTTGATTGCTAATCGAACATTCCTTTTGTCCTGGTCGCTTTCTCTTTGAGTGTCGTCATTTATTTTTTTCTTTTTTAGTTCTTTTAGTTTTTACCTTTTTTAGTTTTTTTTTAGTTTTTAGTTTTTTTAGTTTTTTACCTTTTTTTAGTTTTTTTAGTTTTTTAGCTTTTTTATTTTTTTTATTAGTTTTTAGTTTTTTTGTAGTTTTTGCCTTTTTTTTAGTTTTTTTAGTTTTTTAGCTTTTTTATTAGTTTTTAGTTTTTTTTGTAGTTTTTGCCTTTTTTTAGTTTTTTCAGTTTTGACGTCACCTGATCCAGTTTTTTCAGGTGACGTCACCTGATCCACGATCCACAGATCCACAGACAACTTATTTTTATATATATAGATAGTTTTTTTTTTTTTTACTTATGTCCTGGTCGTCATTTATACTCCCTGTGTCCCGGTGCTTTGTTGATTGCTAATCGAACATTCCTTTTGTCCTGGTCGCTTTCTCTTTGAGTGTCGTCATTTATTAGTTTTTTCCTTTTTTTTTAGTTTTTTATTGGTTTTTACCTTTATTTTAGCTTATTTTTCAGTTTTTTCCTTTTTTTTAGTTTTTTTTATTTTTTTTTTTTTTAGTTTTTTACCTTTTTTTAGTTTTTTTAGTTTTTTTAGTTTTTTAGCTTTTTTACTTTTTTTATTAGTTTTTAGTTTTTTTTGTAGTTTTTTGCCTTTTTTTAGTTTTTTCAGTTTTTTTTTTAGTTTTTTATTGGTTTTTACCTTTATAGTTTTTTTAGTTTTTTAGCTTTTTTATTTTTTTTATTAGTTTTTAGTTTTTTTTGTAGTTTTTTGCCTTTTTTTAGTTTTTTCAGTTTTGACGTCACCTAATCCAGTTTTTTCAGGTGACGTCACCTGACACATCCATCCATCCATCCACAGACAGACAACTTATTTTTATATAGATAGATACTAGCTGTTGGGGTGGCGCTTCGCGCCACCCCAACACCTAGTTGGTGGGGGCGCTTCGCGCCCCCCCCCAAGCCCCCCCCGCGCGCGTAAGTCGTTACGCGCCATAATAGTTACGCGCCATTGTAGTTTTGTCCCTATGTCCCACCTGTGAATATAGATAGATATATATATATATGGTTTTAACTACGTAAAACTTGCGAATATACAACATTCTTTGCTGTCCCATTGTCTTTGCATATAAATAGATTGTCAGGTTTACCGACTCTTGAACATGCAACATATAATGGTCCATGGGAAAACAATCTGTATTCAGATCTATACCTCATGATTCTAATGATTGCCCTTGAGCTTTGTTGATGGTGATTGCTAATCGACCATTCCCTGTCCCGGTGTCCCGGTCGTCATTTACATCCCCCTGTTTCCCCCGGTGTCCCCGTTGTAGTTGTGTCCCTGTGTCCCGGTCGTCATTTATATTCCCTGTGTCCCGGGTCCCGGTCGTCATTTGTATCCCGGTGTCCCGGTCTGTATATACATTCGTTTTTTAGTTTTGTTTTTCTCCTTTATTTTTTTCCTTTTTTTTTCTTTTTTAGCTTATTTAGATTTTTAGATTTTTTAGTTTTTTTATTAGTTTTTAGTTTTTTTTTCTTTTTAGTTTTTTGTCCCGGTCGTCATTTATATCCCCCTGTTTCCCCCGGTGTCCCCGTTGTAGTTGTGTCCCTGTGTCCCGGTCGTCATTTATATTCCCTGTGTCCCGGTCGTCATTTGTATCCCGGTGTACCGGTCTGTATATACATTCGTTTTTTAGTTTTGTTTTTCTCCTTTATTTTTTTCCTTTTTTTTTTCTTTTTTAGTTTATTTAGATTTTTAGATTTTTTAGTTTTTTTATTAGTTTTTAGTTTTTTTTTCTTTTTAGTTTTTTTGTAGTTTTTACCTTCTTTTTAGTTTTGTTAATTTTTTTTTTACTTGTGTCCTGGTCGTCATTTATACTCCCTGTGTCCCGGTGCTTTGTTGATTGCTAATCGAACATTCCTTTTGTCCTGGTCGCTTTCTCTTTGAGTGTCGTCATTTATTTTTTTCTTTTTTAGTTCTTTTAGTTTTTACCTTTTTTAGTTTTTTTTAGTTTTTAGTTTTTTTAGTTTTTTACCTTTTTTTAGTTTTTTTAGTTTTTTTAGTTTTTTAGCTTTTATATTTTTTTTATTAGTTTTTAGTTTTTTTGTAGTTTTTGCCTTTTTTTTAGTTTTTTTAGTTTTTTAGCTTTTTTATTAGTTTTTAGTTTTTTTTGTAGTTTTTGCCTTTTTTAGTTTTTTTAGTTTTTTAGCTTTTTTATTTTTTTTATTAGTTTTTAGTTTTTTTTGTAGTTTTTGCCTTTTTTTAGTTTTTTCAGTTTTGACGTCACCTGATCCAGTTTTTTCAGGTGACGTCACCTGATCCACGATCCACAGATCCACAGACAACTTATTTTTATATATATAGATAGTTTTTTTTTTTTTACTTATGTCCTGGTCGTCATTTATACTCCCTGTGTCCCGGTGCTTTGTTGATTGCTAATCGAACATTCCTTTTGTCCTGGTCGCTTTCTCTTTGAGTGTCGTCATTTATTAGTTTTTTCCTTTTTTTTTTAGTTTTTTATTGGTTTTTACCTTTATTTTAGCTTATTTTTCAGTTTTTTCCTTTTTTTTAGTTTTTTTTATTTTTTATTTTTTTTTAGTTTTTTACCTTTTTTTGTTTTTTTAGTTTTTTTAGTTTTTTAGCTTTTTTATTTTTTTTATTAGTTTTTAGTTTTTTTTGTAGTTTTTGCCTTTTTTAGTTTTTTCAGTTTTGACGTCACCTGATCCAGTTTTTTCAGGTGACGTCACCTGACACATCCATCCACACATCCACAGACAGACAGACAACTTATTTTTATATATATAGATATATATATATTTAACTACGTAAAACTTGCGAATATACAACATTCTTTGCTGTCCTATTGTCTGTCCATATAAATAGATTGTCAGGTTTACCAACTCTTGAACATGCAACATAATAATTGTCCATGGAAAAACAATCCGTATTCATATCTATACCGCATTTTTCTAACGATTGCCCTTGAGCTTTGTTGATGGTGATTGCTAATCGAACATTCCCTGTGTCCCCGTCGTCATCTATATATCCCCCTGTGCCCCCGGCGTCCCCGTTGGAGTTGTGTCCCTGTGTCCAGGTCGTCATTTATATTCCCTGTGTCCCGGTCGTCATTTGTGTCCCGGTATCCCAGTCTGTAATTTCTCTTAGAGTGTCCTGGTCGTCATTTATATAGATATATAGATACAGTTTCATTTCAGTTTTTTTTCCTTTTTAGTTTTTTCTTTTCTTTTTTTTTCTTTTTAGTTTTTCTTTTTTAAGTTTCTTCTTTTTATTGATAATAAACCTCAAATTTTGGGTATCTGTTTTAAGGTTTTCGAATTACCTTAATCTTTTGTCAAAATATATTGAAATATTTGTGGAATTCCCAGTTTTTTTTAGTTTTTTCTTTTTTTTTTAGCTGTTTAGGTTTTTTTTAGTTTTTTTTTCTTTTTAGTTTTTTACCTTTTTATTTTTATTTTTTTTACATTTTTTCTTTTTAAGTTTTTTTCTTTTTTTAATTTTTTATTTAGTTTTTTTTTAGTTTTTTCTTTTTAGTTTTGTTTTTAGTTTTGTGGTGATTGCAAATGCTAATTGAATTGGGAATTGCAATCTTTTAAATTGAAAAGGCAGATCCGTTGGAATCATGGGAATGCGAGGAATAAGAACAGCCTTACCCTCAAAAGGCCCTGTCAAGATTGTCGCCTCTATTAGGCTTTCCATTGTTTTTTTTGCGGCAAGTCGCGTGCCATTGCAAAGCTTTGGTGGGTTGATATTTCTTAAAAGTATTATTGGTACGCCTATTTTTAGTTGTAGCACGTGTGGTGGAAACCCTGAAAGATATATGGAATTTAAAAATTCAGATGGATAATTAACCGCTTCATTTGGTTCCAAAACTGTGTCGACTGTGTTGCAAAGGACTGCCTGGTCTCGAATCTTGGTCAAAACAATATTGTTGATTTCGTGGACGTCTATATTTTTGGGTGCGAGAATCGCTCTTTCACTTAGCCATTTATTATTTTTATAATTTTTTAGAATATTCGGAAATACTTTTTCAATCAATTCATTTTTGGACGTCACTAAACTACAGAAATCAGCAGGTAGTTGTATACGTCCTGAAATTGAGTCTATCGTATCATAAATGTCTTTTTGTTCCGACGTTAACTTGTAAATGTTATTTTGTACATACGACAATAGATCACTCGTACTGTAACTTTGTTCACGATCCAATTCTACACATGTCGAAACAGCAGCGATACGGTAAGGTGAAGGCATTCCCAAATCCTGAAGAGGTTTGTTTGCCATACGTACGCACAAATCTTCTATAATAACAGTATAATAAGTGTCGTTATAAATTTCTGATGTAAAATCAAAAGTCATTTCTGACGTCTCTAACTGTTTTCGATGGAGTATATCTTCGGACATTTTTGACTTATATTTTTCCCATAACTCTGTAGGAGCTATTGGAGAGCAAGTGTACGAATTTGACTTGGGGTTGCCGTTTCGCACGCGTCATTGATGCAGTTATCCCAGTGTTGGTCATTCTCCAATAAATTCAGAGCTTGGCATGCACTACGGTAAGTGTCATGTATAGTACCGTTTACAGTTCTCAAATACTCAAAGGATGTCGGACCGGGTACATTCACCAAAAGCAGGCGTAGAAAGAAGCATTCATGTTGATTGGGGTGAACGGTGTAGAGTCTTCCTATCGTGGTATCTTTGAAGATGGTAGGTTGGCCGTAAACCCACTGGTTATCTACTTCGATGGTGGTACCGTTGCCATTGTAGGTTTTTCAGTCATTTTACAATTAGAAGTTTCTCTTTCAACGGTCTTCTTACAATTAAAAATTTGTCTTTGAACGATATTCTTAAATACCTGTGTCCTGGTCGTCATTTATATTCCCTGTGTCCCGGTCGTCATTTGTGTCCCGGTATCCCAGTCTGTAATTTCTCTTTTTTCTTTATTCAGTTTTCTTTTTCTTCTTTATTTTTCAGCTTCACTATGAAATACATATCGCCAAACCTTTGTTTTTTTAACTAAAATCTGGTAGTCATTGATGACCTTATCCAAGTCAAAATCCCAAACCCAATCATCATCGCTATCATTTTCAGTTTTAATATGTTTTGACTCTCGCTGTCCAGGTGGATCTTCATCTAACTGCGCGGTTTTGCGTTCTTTAGCCTCAAGCCTGTTTCCTTGCTGTTCTTTTGATTCCTCGGCACGCTTTCTTTTCTGACTTTCTCTATCAGCAGCAAGTTTTTTGGCATAGACTCTTTGAGCATCTTCATCAGTCATTGTAAACTTAAACATTAATAGAATTCTACGCGAACATATGTCTTATATAACTTTAATGACGTCACCTTCAAAGCAAAAATGATGGCAACTAATTTCATGACGTCAGCCGAAACATGACGTCACCTGATCCACGATCCACAGATCCACAGACAACTTATTTTTATATATATATATATATATATATATATATATATATATATATATATATATATATATATATATATATATATATATATATATATTTTTAACTACGTGAAACTTGCGAATATACAACATTCTCCGCTGTCCCATTGTCTGTGCATATAAATAGATTGTCAGGTTTACCGACTCTTGAAAATGCAACATATAATTGTCCATGGGAAAACAATCCGTATTCAGATCTATACCTCATGTTTCTAATGATTGCCCTTAAACTCTGTTGATGGTGATTGCTAATCGACCATTCCCCGTGTCGCCGTCGTCATTTATATATCCCCCTGTGCCCCCCGGCGTCCTCGTTGTAGTTGTGTCCCTGTATCCCGGTCGTCATTTATATTCCCTTTGTCCCGGTCGTCATTTGTGTCCCGGTGTCCCGGTCTGTATATACATTCGTTTTTGAATCGGTCTTTTTGATTTTAATATCTGCCCTTGAGCTTTGTTGATGGTGAATGCTAATCGAACATTCCCTGTGTCCCCGTCGTCATTTATATATCCCCGTGTGCCCCCCGGCGTCCCCGTTGTAGTTTTGTCCCTGTGTCCCGGTCGTCATATTCCCTGTGTCCCGGTCGTCATTTGTGTCCCGGTGTCCCGGTCTGTACACACATTCGTTTTTGAATTGGTATAAGATGAAATAAATTTTGTGTTTCCCCTTTTTTTCTTTTTAGTATTTTTTTTTTTGTTTTACTTTTTTTTAGTTTTTTTGTGTTTTTTTGTTTTTTTTTCTTTTTAGTTTTATTTTGTAGTTTTTACCTTTTAGTTTTTTTATAGTTTTTTTTTAGTTTTGGTTTTCTCCTTTATTTTTCAGTTTTTTTTCCTTTTTTTTCTTTTTTTTCTTTTTAGTTTTTTTTTAGTTTTTAGCTTTTTTAGTTTTTTTATGAGTATTTATTTTTTTTTCTTTTTATTTTTTGTAGTTTTTACCTTTTTTTTAGTTTTTTTAGTTTTTTTTACTTATGTCCTGGTCGTCATTTATGCTCCCTGTGTCCCGGTCGTCATCTGTGTCCCGGTGCTTTGTTGATGGTGATTGCTAACCTAGTTGGTGGGGGCGCTTCGCGCCCCTCCACCAAGCCCCGCACGCGTAAGTCGTTATATATATATATATATATACTACTACTTCTACTACTAATAACTCACTGCAGCACCAAGCCGCCTGAGGCCAACACAGCTACGCACGCTCCTCCTCCAACCTAATCTATTTAAAGCCTCCCTCTTTACACCCTCCCAGGAAGTTCCCATTTCCTTTAAATCCTTATTTATGACATCCTCCCAACCCAGACAAGGACGACCTGCTTTCCGTGTAGCCCCAGACGGTTGGCCAAAAAGGACAATCTTCGGTAATCTGTCATCCTTCATCCGTAGAACGTGGCCTAGCCATCTCAACCTTTCTTTCATTATAGCCCCAGAAAGCGGGATTGAACCACACTTTTCGTACAACCTACTGTTTGAAATACGGTCAGTCAGCCGGGTACCCAGAATAATCCGTAGGCAATTTCTCTGGAAAACATCTAGTAAATTTTCATCTGCTTTTCGGAGTGTCCTTGCTTCAGAGCCATATTTGACCACTGTCATCACTGTAGCTTCCAATATTCTAATCTTGGTTTGTAGGCTTATCTTTCTATTCTTCCAAACTTTTTTTAACTGTGAAAAAACACCCTGAGCTTTAGCTATTCTACTTTTAACATCTTCACTGCTCCCACCATCTTTACTAATAATACTACCAAGGTAACTGAAGCTCCCAACCTGATCAATCTTTTCGTTACCTAAGGTCACCTGTTCATCTTCACTTATTCCTAACCTTAGTGACTTAGTCTTCTTAACATTAATTTTCAAGCCTATTTTAGCACCCTGAACTCGTAAAACCTCTAAAAATTCATTCATTTTGCTCACACTTTCATCTAATATGCTTAAATCATCAGCATAATCTAAGTCCAGGAGCGTTCTTCCTCCCCATTTGATTCCATGGTCTCCAATTGCCTTTCCTGTGCTCCTTAAGACGAAGTCCATCAAAATGATCCATATAAAGGGGGATAGAACACAACCCTGCTTAACTCCTGATTTAATACAAAACCAGTTGCTAACCTCATTTCCTACCTTAACCGCAGCAGTATTATTCTCGTACATAGCGCAAATCACTTTAATGTATTTTTCTGGTATACCATATAACGATAAGACCTTTGTTAACGCTGTTCTATCAACAGAATCGAAAGCTTGCTCATAATCGATAAAACTAAGGACCAAAGGTGTTTGACAACGAAGGGACTTCTCAATTATTAACCTAAGAGTGAAAACATGGTCGACACATCCTCTACCTTTTCTAAAACCGCATTGTTCTTCCCTTA
>NW_027063734.1:0-31261 GCF_032884065.1 Artemia franciscana
TTTACCATGTGCAATCATAAAATAGTCTAATATCTTCATTTTTTCCACAGGACGAAGCTATTACCCTCGAAAACTAAAACTTTTGAAATAGGAAAAGAGCCTTTAATCACATTCTTTACCATGTGCAATCATAAAATAGTCTAATATCTTCATTTTTTCCACAGACATAGCTATTACCCTCGAAAACTAAAACTTTTGACAATAGGAAAAGAGCCTTTAATCACATTCTTTACCATGTGCAATCATAAAATAGTCTAATATCTTCATTTTTTCCACGACGAAGCTATTACCCTCGAAAACTAAAACTTTTGAATAGGAAAAGAGCCTTTAATCACATTCTTTACAATGTGCAATCATAAAATAGTCTAATATCTTCATTTTTTCCACAGACATAGCTATTACCCTCGAAAACTAAAACTTTTGAAATAGGAAAAGAGCCTTTAATCACATTCTTTACCATGTGCAATCATAAAATAGTCTAATATCTTCATTTTTTCCATGGACGAAGCTATTACCCCAGAAAACTAAAACTTTTGACATAGGAAAAGAGCCTTTAATCACATTCTTTACCATGTGCAATCATAAAATAGTCTAATATCTTCATTTTTTCCACGGACGTAGCTATTACCCTCGAAAACTAAAACTTTTGAAATAGGAAAAGAGCCTTTAATCACATTCTTTACCATGTGCAATCATAAAATAGTCTAATATCTTCATTTTTTCCACAGACATAGCTATTACCCTCGAAAACTAAAACTTTTGACATAGGAAAAGAGCCTTTAATCACATTCTTTACCAATGTGCAATCATAAAATAGTCTAATATCTTCATTTTTTCTACAGACGTAGCTATTACCCCCGAAAACTAAAACTTTTGACATAGGAAAAGAGCCTTTAATCACATTCTTTACCATGTGCAATCATAAAATAGTCTAATATCTTCATTTTTTCCACGGACGAAGCTATTACCCTCGAAAACTAAAACTTTTGACATAGGAAAAGAGCCTTTAATCACATTCTTTACCATGTGCAATCATAAAATAGTCTAATATCTTCATTTTTTCCACGACGTAGCTATTACCCTCGAAAACTAAAACTTTTGAAATAGGAAAAGAGCCTTTAATCACATTCTTTACCATGTGCAATCATAAAATAGTCTAATATCTTCATTTTTTCCACAGACATAGCTATTACCCTCGAAAACTAAAACTTTTGAAATAGGAAAAGAGCCTTTAATCACATTCTTTACCATGTGCAATCATAAAATAGTCTAATATCTTCATTTTTTCCACAGACATAGCTATTACCCTCGAAAACTAAAACTTTTGAAATAGGAAAAGAGCCTTTAATCACATTCTTTACCATGTGCAATCATAAAATAGTCTAATATCTTCATTTTTTCCACAGACATAGCTATTACCCTCGAAAACTAAAACTTTTGAAATAGGAAAAGAGCCTTTAATCACATTCTTTACCATGTGCAATCATAAAATAGTCTAATATCTTCATTTTTTCCACAGACATAGCTATTACCCTCGAAAACTAAAACTTTTGAAATAGGAAAAGAGCCTTTAATCACATTCTTTACCATGTGCAATCATAAAATAGTCTAATATCTTCATTTTTTCCACAGACATAGCTATTACCCTCGAAAACTAAAACTTTTGAAATAGGAAAAGAGCCTTTAATCACATTCTTTACCATGTGCAATCATAAAATAGTCTAATATCTTCATTTTTTCCACAGACATAGCTATTACCCTCGAAAACTAAAACTTTTGAAATAGGAAAAGAGCCTTTAATCACATTCTTTACCATGTGCAATCATAAAATAGTCTAATATCTTCATTTTTTCCACATACGTAGCTATTACCCTCGAAAACTAAAACTTTTGAAATAGGAAAAGAGCCTTTAATCACATTCTTTACCATGTGCAATCATAAAATAGTCTAATATCTTCATTTTTTCCACATACGTAGCTATTACCCTCGAAAACTAAAACTTTTGAAATAGGAAAAGAGCCTTTAATCACATTCTTTACCATGTGCAATCATAAAATAGTCTAATATCTTCATTTTTTCCACAGACATAGCTATTACCCTCGAAAACTAAAACTTTTGAAATAGGAAAAGAGCCTTTAATCACATTCTTTACCATGTGCAATCATAAAATAGTCTAATATCTTCATTTTTTCCACAGACATAGCTATTACCCTCGAAAACTAAAACTTTTGAAATAGGAAAAGAGCCTTTAATCACATTCTTTACCATGTGCAATCATAAAATAGTCTAATATCTTCATTTTTTCCACAGGACGAAGCTATTACCCTCGAAAACTAAAACTTTTGAAATAGGAAAAGAGCCTTTAATCACATTCTTTACCATGTGCAATCATAAAATAGTCTAATATCTTCATTTTTTCCACAGACATAGCTATTACCCTCGAAAACTAAAACTTTTGAAATAGGAAAAGAGCCTTTAATCACATTCTTTACCATGTGCAATCATAAAATAGTCTAATATCTTCATTTTTTCCACGGACGAAGCTATTACCCTCGAAAACTAAAACTTTTGACATAGGAAAAGAGCCTTTAATCACATTCTTTACCATGTGCAATCATAAAATAGTCTAATATCTTCATTTTTTCCACAGACATAGCTATTACCCTCGAAAACTAAAACTTTTGACAAATAGGAAAAGAGCCTTTAATCACATTCTTTACCATGTGCAATCATAAAATAGTCTAATATCTTCATTTTTTCCACAGGACGATAGCTATTACCCTCGAAAACTAAAACTTTTGACAATAGGAAAAGAGCCTTTAATCACATTCTTTACCATGTGCAATCATAAAATAGTCTAATATCTTCATTTTTTCCACAGACATAGCTATTACCCTCGAAAACTAAAACTTTTGAAATAGGAAAAGAGCCTTTAATCACATTCTTTACCATGTGCAATCATAAAATAGTCTAATATCTTCATTTTTTCCACGACGAAGCTATTACCCTCGAAAACTAAAACTTTTGACATAGGAAAAGAGCCTTTAATCACATTCTTTACCATGTGCAATCATAAAATAGTCTAATATCTTCATTTTTTCCACGACGTAGCTATTACCCTCGAAAACTAAAACTTTTGAAATAGGAAAAGAGCCTTTAATCACATTCTTTACCATGTGCAATCATAAAATAGTCTAATATCTTCATTTTTTCCACAGACATAGCTATTACCCTCGAAAACTAAAACTTTTGAAATAGGAAAAGAGCCTTTAATCACATTCTTTACCATGTGCAATCATAAAATAGTCTAATATCTTCATTTTTTCCACAGACATAGCTATTACCCTCGAAAACTAAAACTTTTGAAATAGGAAAAGAGCCTTTAATCACATTCTTTACCATGTGCAATCATAAAATAGTCTAATATCTTCATTTTTTCCACAGACGTAGCTATTACCCTCGAAAACTAAAACTTTTGAAATAGGAAAAGAGCCTTTAATCACATTCTTTACCATGTGCAATCATAAAATAGTCTAATATCTTCATTTTTTCCACAGACATAGCTATTACCCTCGAAAACTAAAACTTTTGAAATAGGAAAAGAGCCTTTAATCACATTCTTTACCATGTGCAATCATAAAATAGTCTAATATCTTCATTTTTTCCACAACGTAGCTATTACCCTCGAAAACTAAAACTTTTGAAATAGGAAAAGAGCCTTTAATCACATTCTTTACCATGTGCAATCATAAAATAGTCTAATATCTTCATTTTTTCCACAGACATAGCTATTACCCTCGAAAACTAAAACTTTTGAAATAGGAAAAGAGCCTTTAATCACATTCTTTACCATGTGCAATCATAAAATAGTCTAATATCTTCATTTTTTCCACGGACATAGCTATTACCCTCGAAAACTAAAACTTTTGAATAGGAAAAGAGCCTTTAATCACATTCTTTACCATGTGCAATCATAAAATAGTCTAATATCTTCATTTTTTCCACAGACATAGCTATTACCCTCGAAAACTAAAACTTTTGACATAGGAAAAGAGCCTTTAATCACATTCTTTACCATGTGCAATCATAAAATAGTCTAATATCTTCATTTTTTCCACGGACATAGCTATCACCCTCGAAAACTAAAACTTTTGAAATAGGAAAAGAGCCTTTAATCACATTCTTTACCATGTGCAATCATAAAATAGTCTAATATCTTCATTTTTTCCACAGGACATAGCTATTACCCTCGAAAACTAAAACTTTTGAAATAGGAAAAGAGCCTTTAATCACATTCTTTACCATGTGCAATCATAAAATAGTCTAATATCTTCATTTTTTCCACAGACATAGCTATTACCCTCGAAAACTAAAACTTTTGAAATAGGAAAAGAGCCTTTAATCACATTCTTTACCATGTGCAATCATAAAATAGTCTAATATCTTCATTTTTTCCACAGACATAGCTATTACCCTCGAAAACTAAAACTTTTGAAATAGGAAAAGAGCCTTTAATCACATTCTTTACCATGTGCAATCATAAAATAGTCTAATATCTTCATTTTTTCCACGGACGAAGCTATTACCCTCGAAAACTAAAACTTTTGAAATAGGAAAAGAGCCTTTAATCACATTCTTTACCATGTGCAATCATAAAATAGTCTAATATCTTCATTTTTTCCACAGACATAGCTATTACCCTCGAAAACTAAAACTTTTGAAATAGGAAAAGAGCCTTTAATCACATTCTTTACCATGTGCAATCATAAAATAGTCTAATATCTTCATTTTTTCCACGACAAGCTATTACCCTCGAAAACTAAAACTTTTGAAATAGGAAAAGAGCCTTTAATCACATTCTTTACCATGTGCAATCATAAAATAGTCTAATATCTTCATTTTTTCCACAGACATAGCTATTACCCTCGAAAACTAAAACTTTTGAAATAGGAAAAGAGCCTTTAATCACATTCTTTACCATGTGCAATCATAAAATAGTCTAATATCTTCATTTTTTCCACGACATAGCTATTACCCTCGAAAACTAAAACTTTTGAAATAGGAAAAGAGCCTTTAATCACATTCTTTACCATGTGCAATCATAAAATAGTCTAATATCTTCATTTTTTCCACAGACATAGCTATTACCCTCGAAAACTAAAACTTTTGAAATAGGAAAAGAGCCTTTAATCACATTCTTTACCATGTGCAATCATAAAATAGTCTAATATCTTCATTTTTTCCACACATAGCTATTACCCTCGAAAACTAAAACTTTTGAAATAGGAAAAGAGCCTTTAATCACATTCTTTACCATGTGCAATCATAAAATAGTCTAATATCTTCATTTTTTCCACAGACATAGCTATTACCCTCGAAAACTAAAACTTTTGAAATAGGAAAAGAGCCTTTAATCACATTCTTTACCATGTGCAATCATAAAATAGTCTAATATCTTCATTTTTTCCACATACGTAGCTATTACCCTCGAAAACTAAAACTTTTGAAATAGGAAAAGAGCCTTTAATCACATTCTTTACCATGTGCAATCATAAAATAGTCTAATATCTTCATTTTTTCCACAGACATAGCTATTACCCTCGAAAACTAAAACTTTTGAAATAGGAAAAGAGCCTTTAATCACATTCTTTACCATGTGCAATCATAAAATAGTCTAATATCTTCATTTTTTCCACAGACATAGCTATTACCCTCGAAAACTAAAACTTTTGAAATAGGAAAAGAGCCTTTAATCACATTCTTTACCATGTGCAATCATAAAATAGTCTAATATCTTTATTTTTTCCACAGGACGAAGCTATTACCCTCGAAAACTAAAACTTTTGAAATAGGAAAAGAGCCTTTAATCACATTCTTTACCATGTGCAATCATAAAATAGTCTAATATCTTCATTTTTTCCACAGACATAGCTATTACCCTCGAAAACTAAAACTTTTGACATAGGAAAAGAGCCTTTAATCACATTCTTTACCATGTGCAATCATAAAATAGTCTAATATCTTCATTTTTTCCACGGACGAAGCTATTACCCTCGAAAACTAAAACTTTTGACATAGGAAAAGAGCCTTTAATCACATTCTTTACCATGTGCAATCATAAAATAGTCTAATATCTTCATTTTTTCCACAGACATAGCTATTACCCTCGAAAACTAAAACTTTTGACATAGGAAAAGAGCCTTTAATCACATTCTTTACCATGTGCAATCATAAAATAGTCTAATATCTTCATTTTTTCCACAGACATAGCTATTACCCTCGAAAACTAAAACTTTTGACATAGGAAAAGAGCCTTTAATCACATTCTTTACCATGTGCAATCATAAAATAGTCTAATATCTTCATTTTTTCCACGGACGTAGCTATTACCCTCGAAAACTAAAACTTTTGAAATAGGAAAAGAGCCTTTAATCACATTCTTTACCATGTGCAATCATAAAATAGTCTAATATCTTCATTTTTTCCACAGACATAGCTATTACCCTCGAAAACTAAAACTTTTGAAATAGGAAAAGAGCCTTTAATCACATTCTTTACCATGTGCAATCATAAAATAGTCTAATATCTTCATTTTTTCCACAGACATAGCTATTACCCTCGAAAACTAAAACTTTTGAAATAGGAAAAGAGCCTTTAATCACATTCTTTACCATGTGCAATCATAAAATAGTCTAATATCTTCATTTTTTCCACAGACATAGCTATTACCCTCGAAAACTAAAACTTTTGAAATAGGAAAAGAGCCTTTAATCACATTCTTTACCATGTGCAATCATAAAATAGTCTAATATCTTCATTTTTTCCACACACGTAGCTATTACCCTCGAAAACTAAAACTTTTGAAATAGGAAAAGAGCCTTTAATCACATTCTTTACCATCTGCAATCATAAAATAGTCTATTATCTTCATTTTTTCCACAGACATAGCTATTACCCTCGAAAACTAAAACTTTTGAAATAGGAAAAGAGCCTTTAATCACATTCTTTACCATGTGCAATCATAAAATAGTCTAATATCTTCATTTTTTCCACAGACATAGCTTTTACCCTCGAAAACTAAAACTTTTGAAATAGGAAAAGAGCCTTTAATCACATTCTTTACCATGTGCAATCATAAAATAGTCTAATATCTTCATTTTTTCCACGACATAGCTATTACCCTCGAAAACTAAAACTTTTGAAATAGGAAAAGAGCCTTTAATCACATTCTTTACCATGTGCAATCATAAAATAGTCTAATATCTTCATTTTTTCCACATACGTAGCTATTACCCTCGAAAACTAAAACTTTTGAAATAGGAAAAGAGCCTTTAATCACATTCTTTACCATGTGCAATCATAAAATAGTCTAATATCTTCATTTTTTCCACATACGTAGCTATTACCCTCGAAAACTAAAACTTTTGAAATAGGAAAAGAGCCTTTAATCACATTCTTTACCATGTGCAATCATAAAATAGTCTAATATCTTCATTTTTTCCACAGGACATAGCTATTACCCTCGAAAACTAAAACTTTTGAAATAGGAAAAGAGCCTTTAATCACATTCTTTACCATGTGCAATCATAAAATAGTCTAATATCTTCATTTTTTCCACAGACATAGCTATTACCCTCGAAAACTAAAACTTTTGACATAGGAAAAGAGCCTTTAATCACATTCTTTACCATGTGCAATCATAAAATAGTCTAATATCTTCATTTTTTCCACGGACGAAGCTATTACCCTCGAAAACTAAAACTTTTGAAATAGGAAAAGAGCCTTTAATCACATTCTTTACCATGTGCAATCATAAAATAGTCTAATATCTTCATTTTTTCCACAGGACGAAGCTATTACCCTCGAAAACTAAAACTTTTGAAATAGGAAAAGAGCCTTTAATCACATTCTTTACCATGTGCAATCATAAAATAGTCTAATATCTTCATTTTTTCCACAGACATAGCTATTACCCTCGAAAACTAAAACTTTTGACATAGGAAAAGAGCCTTTAATCACATTCTTTACCATGTGCAATCATAAAATAGTCTAATATCTTCATTTTTTCCACAGACATAGCTATTACCCTCGAAAACTAAAACTTTTGACATAGGAAAAGAGCCTTTAATCACATTCTTTACCATGTGCAATCATAAAATAGTCTAATATCTTCATTTTTTCCACGGACGAAGCTATTACCCTCGAAAACTAAAACTTTTGAAATAGGAAAAGAGCCTTTAATCACATTCTTTACCATGTGCAATCATAAAATTGTCTAATATCTTCATTTTTTCCACGGACATAGCTATTACCCTCGAAAACTAAAACTTTTGAAATAGGAAAAGAGCCTTTAATCACATTCTTTACCATGTGCAATCATACAATTGTCTAATATCTTCATTTTTTCCACAGACAAAGCTATTACCCTCGAAAACTAAAACTTTTGAAATAGGAAAAGAGCCTTTAATCACATTCTTTACCATGTGCAATCATAAAATAGTCTAATATCTTCATTTTTTCCACAGACATAGCTATTACCCTCGAAAACTAAAACTTTTGAAATAGGAAAAGAGCCTTTAATCACATTCTTTACCATGTGCAATCATAAAATAGTCTAATATCTTCATTTTTTCCACAGACATAGCTATTACCCTCGAAAACTAAAACTTTTGAAATAGGAAAAGAGCCTTTAATCACATTCTTTACCATGTGCAATCATAAAATAGTCTAATATCTTCATTTTTTCCACAGACATAGCTATTACCCTCGAAAACTAAAACTTTTGAAATAGGAAAAGAGCCTTTAATCACATTCTTTACCATGTGCAATCATAAAATAGTCTAATATCTTCATTTTTTCCACAGACATAGCTATTACCCTCGAAAACTAAAACTTTTGAAATAGGAAAAGAGCCTTTAATCACATTCTTTACCATGTGCAATCATAAAATAGTCTAATATCTTCATTTTTTCCACAGACATAGCTATTACCCTCGAAAACTAAAACTTTTGAAATAGGAAAAGAGCCTTTAATCACATTCTTTACCATGTGCAATCATAAAATAGTCTAATATCTTCATTTTTTCCACAGACATAGCTATTACCCTCGAAAACTAAAACTTTTGAAATAGGAAAAGAGCCTTTAATCACATTCTTTACCATGTGCAATCATAAAATAGTCTAATATCTTCATTTTTTCCAACAACTAGCTATTACCCTCGAAAACTAAAACTTTTGAAATAGGAAAAGAGCCTTTAATCACATTCTTTACCATGTGCAATCATAAAATAGTCTAATATCTTCATTTTTTCCACGACATAGCTATTACCCTCGAAAACTAAAACTTTTGAAATAGGAAAAGAGCCTTTAATCACATTCTTTACCATGTGCAATCATAAAATAGTCTAATATCTTCATTTTTTCCACAGACATAGCTATTACCCTCGAAAACTAAAACTTTTGAAATAGGAAAAGAGCCTTTAATCACATTCTTTACCATGTGCAATCATAAAATAGTCTAATATCTTCATTTTTTCCAACACGTAGCTATTACCCTCGAAAACTAAAACTTTTGAAATAGGAAAAGAGCCTTTAATCACATTCTTTACCATGTGCAATCATAAAATAGTCTAATATCTTCATTTTTTCCACGGACATAGCTATTACCCTCGAAAACTAAAACTTTTGAAATAGGAAAAGAGCCTTTAATCACATTCTTTACCATGTGCAATCATAAAATAGTCTAATATCTTCATTTTTTCCACAGACATAGCTATTACCCTCGAAAACTAAAACTTTTGAAATAGGAAAAGAGCCTTTAATCACATTCTTTACCATGTGCAATCATAAAATAGTCTAATATCTTCATTTTTTCCACAGACATAGCTATTACCCTCGAAAACTAAAACTTTTGAAATAGGAAAAGAGCCTTTAATCACATTCTTTACCATGTGCAATCATAAAATAGTCTAATATCTTCATTTTTTCCACGGACGAAGCTATTACCCTCGAAAACTAAAACTTTTGAAATAGGAAAAGAGCCTTTAATCACATTCTTTACCATGTGCAATCATAAAATAGTCTAATATCTTCATTTTTTCCACAGACGTAGCTATTACCCTCGAAAACTAAAACTTTTGAAATAGGAAAAGAGCCTTTAATCACATTCTTTACCATGTGCAATCATAAAATAGTCTAATATCTTCATTTTTTCCACAGACATAGCTATTACCCTCGAAAACTAAAACTTTTGAAATAGGAAAAGAGCCTTTAATCACATTCTTTACCATGTGCAATCATAAAATAGTCTAATATCTTCATTTTTTCCACAGACATAGCTATTACCCTCGAAAACTAAAACTTTTGAAATAGGAAAAGAGCCTTTAATCACATTCTTTACCATGTGCAATCATAAAATAGTCTAATATCTTCATTTTTTCACATACGTAGCTATTACCCTCGAAAACTAAAACTTTTGAAATAGGAAAAGAGCCTTTAATCACATTCTTTACCATGTGCAATCATAAAATAGTCTAATATCTTCATTTTTTCCACAGACATAGCTATTACCCTCGAAAACTAAAACTTTTGAAATAGGAAAAGAGCCTTTAATCACATTCTTTACCATGTGCAATCATAAAATAGTCTAATATCTTCATTTTTTCCACGGACGAAGCTATTACCCTCGAAAACTAAAACTTTTGAAATAGGAAAAGAGCCTTTAATCACATTCTTTACCATGTGCAATCATAAAATAGTCTAATATCTTCATTTTTTCCAACATACGTAGCTATTACCCTCGAAAACTAAAACTTTTGAAATAGGAAAAGAGCCTTTAATCACATTCTTTACCATTGCAATCATAAAATAGTCTAATATCTTCATTTTTTCAACAAGTAGCATTACGACTATCATAGCAATTACCCTCGAAAACTAAAACTTTTGACATAGGAAAAGAGCCTTTAATCACATTCTTTACCATGTGCAATCATAAAATAGTCTAATATCTTCATTTTTTCCTCAGACATAGCTATTACCCTCGAAAACTAAAACTTTTGAAATAGGAAAAGAGCCTTTAATCACATTCTTTACCATGTGCAATCATAAAATAGTCTAATATCTTCATTTTTTCCACGGACATAGCTATTACCCTCTAAAACTAAAACTTTTGACATAGGAAAAGAGCCTTTAATCAACATTCTTTACCATGTGCAATCATAAAATAGTCTAATATCTTCATTTTTTCCACGGACGAAGCTATTACCCCCGAAAACTAAAACTTTTGACATAGGAAAAGAGCCTTTAATCACATTCTTTACCAATGTGCAATCATAAAATAGTCTAATATCTTCATTTTTTCCACAGACATAGCTATTACCCTTGAAAACTAAAACTTTTGACATAGGAAAAGAGCCTTTAATCACATTCTTTACCATGTGCAATTATAAAATAGTCTAATATCTTCATTTTTTCCACGGACGAAGCTATTACCGCCGAAAGCTAAAACTTTGACATAGGAAAAGACCCTTTAATCACATTCTTTACCATGTGCAATCATAAAATAGTCTAATATATTCATTTTTTCCACGGACGTAGCTATTACCCTCGAAAACTAAAACTTTTGAAATAGGAAAAGAGCCTTTAATCACATTCTTTACCATGTGCAATCATAAAATAGTCTAATATCTTCATTTTTTCCACAGACATAGCTATTACCCTCGAAAACTAAAACTTTTGAAAAAGGAAAAGAGCCTTTAATCACATTCTTTACCATGTGCAATCATAAAATTGTCTAATATCTTCATTTTTTCCACAGACATAGCTATTACCCTCGAAAACTAAAACTTTTGACATAGGAAAAGAGCCTTTAATCACATTCTTTACCATTTGCAATCATAAAATAGTCTAATATCTTCATTTTTTCCACGGACGAAGCTATTACCCTCGAAAACTAAAACTTTTGAAATAGGAAAAGAGCCTTTAATCACATTCTTTACCATGTGCAATCATAAAATAGTCTAATATCTTCATTTTTTACACAGACATAGCTATTACCCTCGAAAACTAAATAGTCTAATATTCATAAAATAAAAAAGACATAGCTATTTTCCTATTTCAAAAGTTTTAGTTTTCGGGGGTAAAAGCTGTGTCTGTGGAAAAAATGAAGATATTAGACTATTTTATGCTTGCACATGGTAAAGAATGTGATTAAAGGCTCTTTTCCTATTTCAAAAGTTTTAGTTTTCGAGGGTAATACCTTCGTCCGTGGAAAAAATGAAGATGTTAGACTATTTTATGATTGCAAATGGTAAAGAATGTGATTAAAGGCTCTTTTCCTATGTCAACAGCTTTAGTTTTCGAGGGTAATAGCTATGTCTGAGGAAAAAATGAAGATATTAGACTATTTTATGATTGCACATGGTAAAGAATGTGATTAAAGGCTCTTTTCCTATGTCAAAAGTTTTAGTTTTCGGGGGTAATAGCTTCGTCCGTAGAAAAAATGAAGATATTAGACTATTTTATGATTGCACATGGTAAAGATTGTGATTAAAGGCTCTTTTCCTATTTCAAAAGTTTTAGTTTTCGAGGGTAATAGCTACGTCCATGGAAAAAATGAAGATATTAGACTATTTTATGATTGCACATGGTAAAGAATGTGATTAAAGGCTCTTTTCCTATTTCAAAAGTTTTAGTTTTCGAGGGTAATAGCTACGTATGTTGAAAAAATGAAGATATTAGACAATTTTATGATTGCACATGGTAAAGAATGTGATTAAAGGCTCTTTTCCTATTTCAAAAGTTTTAGTTTTCGAGGGTAATAGCTATGTCTTGGAAAAAATGAAGATATTAGACAATTTTATGATTGCACATGGTAAAGAAATAGACTAAACGCTCTTTTCCTATTTCAAAAGTTTTAGTTTTCGAGGGTAATAGCTTCGTCCGTGGACAAAATGAAGATATTAGACTATTTTATGATTGCACATGGTAAAGAATGTGATTAAAGGCTCATTTCCTATTTCAAAAGTTTTAGTTTTCGAGGGTAATAGCTACGTCCATGGAAAAAATGAAGATATTAGACTATTTTATGATTGCACATGGTAAAGAATGTGATTAAAGGCTCTTTTCCTATTTCAAAAGTTTTAGTTTTCGAGGGTAATAGCTACGTATGTTGAAAAAATGAAGATATTAGACAATTTTATGATTGCACATGGTAAAGAATGTGATTAAAGGCTCTTTTCCTATTTCAAAAGTTTTAGTTTTCGAGGGTAATAGCTATGTCTTGGAAAAAACGAAGATATTAGACAATTTTATGATTGCACATGGTAAAGAATGTGACTAAACGCTCTTTTCCTATTTCAAAAGTTTTAGTTTTCGAGGGTAATAGCTTCGTCCGTGGACAAAATGAAGATATTAGACTATTTTATGATTGCACATGGTAAAGAATGTGATTAAAGGCTCATTTCCTATGTCAAAAGTTTTAGTTTTCAAGGGTAATAGCTACGTATGTTGAAAAAATGAAGATATTAGACTATTTTATGATTGAACATGGTAAAGAATGTGATTAAAGGCTCTTTTCCTATGTCAAAAGTTTTAGTTTTCGGGGGTAATAGCTTCGTCTGTGGAAAAAATGAAGATATTAGACTATTTTATGCTTGCATATGCTAAAGAATTATATTAGTTTTCGAGGGTAATGAAAAATTGAAGATGTTAGACAATTTTTTGATTGCACATGGTAAAGAATGTGATTAAAGGCTCTTTTCCTATTTCAAAAGTTTTAGTTTTCGAGGCCAATAGCTATTTCTGTGGAAGAAATAAAGATATTAGACTATTTTATGATTGCACATGGTAAAGAATGTGATTAAAGGCTCTTTTCCTATTTCAAAAGTTTTAGTTTTCGGGGTTAATAGCTTCGTCCGTAGAAAAAATGAAGATATTAGACTATTTTATGATTGCACATGGTAAAGAATGTGATTAAAGGCTCATTTCCTATGTCAAAAGTTTTAGTTTTCAAGGGTAATAGCTACGTATGTTGAAAAAATGAAGATATTAGACTATTTTATGATTGAACATGGTAAAGAATGTGATTAAAGGCTCTTTTCCTATGTCAAAAGTTTTAGTTTTCGGGGGTAATAGCTTCGTCCGTGAAAAAAATGAAGATATTAGACTATTTTATGATTGCACATGGTAAAGAATGTGACTAAACGCTCTTTTCCTATTTCAAAAATTTTAGTTTTCGAGGGTAATAGCTTCGTCCGTGGACAAAATGAAGATATTAGACTATTTTATGATTGCACATGGTAAAGAATGTGATTAAAGGCTCATTTCCTATGTCAAAAGTTTTAGTTTTCAAGGGTAATAGCTACGTATGTTGAAAAAATGAAGATATTAGACTATTTTATGATTGAACATGGTAAAGAATGTGATTAAAGGCTCTTTTCCTATGTCAAAAGTTTTAGTTTTCGGGGGTAATAGCTTCGTCTGTGGAAAAAATGAAGATATTAGACTATTTTATGCTTGCATATGCTAAAGAATTATTTTAGTTTTCGAGGGTAATGAAAAATTGAAGATGTTAGACAATTTTATGATTGCACATGGTAAAGAATGTGATTAAAGGCTCTTTTCCTATTTCAAAAGTTTTAGTTTTCGAGGCCAATAGCTATTTCTGTGGAAGAAATAAAGATATTAGACTATTTTATGATTGCACATGGTAAAGAATGTGATTAAAGGCTCTTTTCCTATGTCAAAAGTTTTAGTTTTCGGGGGTAATAGCTTCGTCCGTAGAAAAAATGAAGATATTAGACTATTTTATGATTGCACATGGTAAAGAATGTGATTAAAGGCTCTTTTCCTATTTCAAAAGTTTTAGTTTTCGAGGGTAATAGCTACGTCCATGGAAAAAATGAAGATATTAGACTATTTTATGATTGCACATGGTAAAGAATGTGATTAAAGGCTCTTTTCCTATTTCAAAAGTTTTAGTTTTCGAGGGTAATAGCTACGTATGTTGAAAAAATGAAGATATTAGACAATTTTATGATTGCACATGGTAAAGAATGTGATTAAAGGCTCTTTTCCTATTTCAAAAGTTTTAGTTTTCGAGGGTAATAGCTATGTCTTGGAAAAAATGAAGATATTAGACAATTTTATGATTGCACATGGTAAAGAATGTGACTAAACGCTCTTTTCCTATTTCAAAAGTTTTAGTTTTCGAGGGTAATAGCTTCGTCCGTGGACAAAATGAAGATATTAGACTATTTTATGATTGCACATGGTAAAAAATGTGATTAAAGGCTCATTTCCTATGTCAAAAGTTTTAGTTTTCAAGGGTAATAGCTACGTATGTTGAAAAAATGAAGATATTAGACTATTTTATGATTGAACATGGTAAAGAATGTGATTAAAGGCTCTTTTCCTATGTCAAAAGTTTTAGTTTTCGGGGGTAATAGCTTCGTCTGTGGAAAAAATGAAGATATTAGACTATTTTATGCTTGCATATGCTAAAGAATTATTTTAGTTTTCGAGGGTAATGAAAAATTGAAGATGTTAGACAATTTTATGATTGCACATGGTAAAGAATGTGATTAAAGGCTCTTTTCCTATTTCAAAAGTTTTAGTTTTCGAGGTTAATAGCTATGTCTGTGGAAAAAATGAAGATATTAGACTATTTTATGATTGCACATGGTAAAGAATGTGATTAAAGGCTCTTTTCCTATTTCAAAAGTTTTAGTTTTTGAGGGTAATAGCTTCGTCCGTGGAAAAAATGAAGATATTAGACTATTTTATGATTGCACATGGTAAAGAATGTGATTAAAGGCTCATTTCCTATGTCAAAAGTTTTAGTTTTCAAGGGTAATAGCTACGTATGTTGAAAAAATGAAGATATTAGACTATTTTATGATTGAACATGGTAAAGAATGTGATTAAAGGCTCTTTTCCTATGTCAAAAGTTTTAGTTTTCGGGGCTAATAGCTTCGTCTGTGGAAAAAATGAAGATATTAGACTATTTTATGCTTGCATATGGTAAAGAATGTGATTAAAGGCTCTTTTCCTATTTCAAAAGTTTTAGTTGTCGGGGGTAAGAGCTATGTCTGTGGAAAAAATGAAGATATTAGACTATTTTATGATTGCACATGGTAAAGAATGTGATTAAAGGCTCTTTTCCTATTTCAAAAGTTTTAGTTTTCGAGGGTAATAGCTACGTATGTCGAAAAAATGAAGATATTAGACAATTTTATGATTGCACATGGTAAAGAATGTGATTAAAGGCTTTTAGGGGGTAAAATGAAGATATTAGACTATTTTATGATTGCAAATGGTAAAGAATGTGATTAAAGGCTCTTTTCCTATTTCAAAAGTTTTAGTTTTCGAGGGTAATAGCTATGTCTTTGGAAAAAATGAAGATGTTAGACTATTTTATGATTGCACATGGTGAAGAATGTGATTAAAGGCTCTTTTCCTATGTCAAAAGTTTTAGTTGTCGAGGGTAATAGCTATGTCTTTGGAAAAAATGAAGATATTAGACTATTTTATGATTGCACATGGTAAAGAATGTGATTAAAGGCTCTTTTCCTATGTCCAAAGTTTTAGTTTTTGGGGGTAATAGCTTCTTCCGTGGATAAAATGAAGATATTAGACTATTTTATGATTGCACATGGTAAAGAATGTGATTAAAGGCTCTTTTCCTATGTCAAAAGTTTTAGTTTTCGGGGTAAATAGCTTCTTCCGTGGATAAAATGAAGATATTAGACTATTTTATGATTGCACATGGTAAAGAATGTGATTAAAGGCTCTTTTTCTATTTCAAAAGTTTTAGTTTTCGAGGGTAATAGCTACGTATGTTGAAAAAATGAAGATATTAGACTATTTTATGATTGCAAATGGTAAAGAATGTGATTAAAGGCTCTTTTCCTATGTCAAAAGTTTTAGTTTTCAAGGGTAATAGCTATGTCTGTGGAAAAAAATGAAGATATTAGACTATTTTATGATTGTACATGGTAAAGAATGTGATTAAAGGCTCTTTTCCTATTTCAAAAGTTTTAGTTTTCGGGGGTAAGAGCTATGTCTGTGGAAGAAATGAAGATATTAGACTATTTTATGATTGCACATGGTAAAGAATGTGATTAAAGCCTCTTTTCCTATTTCAAAAGTTTTAGTTTTCGAGTGTAATAGCTATGTCTGTGGAAAAAATGAAGATATTAGACTATTTTATGATTGCACATGGTAAAGAATGTGATTAAAGGCTCTTTTCCTATTTCAAAAGTTTTAGTTTTCGGGGGTAAGAGCTATGTATGTTGAAAAAATGAAGATTTTAGACTATTTTATGATTGCACATGGTAAAGAATGTGATTAAAGGCTCTTTTCCTATTTCACAAGTTTTAGTTTTCGATTTTAATAGCTATGTCTGTGGAAAAAATGAAGATATTAGACTATTTTATGATTGCACATGGTAAAGAATGTGATTAAAGGCTCTTTTCCTATTTCAAAAGTTTTAGTTTTCGGGGGTAAGAGCTATGTATGTTGAAAAAATGAAGATTTTAGACTATTTTATGATTGCACATGGTAAAGAATGTGATTAAAGGCTCTTTTCCTATGTCAAAGGTTTTAGTTTTTGAGGGTAATAGCTGCGTATGTTGAAAAAATGAAGATATTAGACTGTTTTATGATTGCACATGGTAAAGAATGTGATTAAAGGCTCTTTTCCTATATCAAAAGTTTTAGTTTTCGGGGGTAATAGCTTCGTCCGTTGAAAAAATGAAGATACTAGACTATTTTATGATTGCACATGGTAAAGAATATGATTAAAGGCTCTTTTTCTATTTCAAAAGTTTTAGTTTTCGAGGGTAATAGCTATGTCTGTGGAAAAAATGAAGATATTAGACTATTTTATGATGGCACATGGTAAAGAATATGATTAAAGGCTCTTTTCCTATTTCAAAAGTTTTAGTTTTCGAGGGTAATAGCTATGTCTGTGGAAAAAATGAAGATATTAGACTATTTTATGATGGCACATGGTAAAGAATGTGATTAAAGGCTCTTTTCCAATTTCAAAAGTTTTAGTTTTCGAGGGTAATTGCTATGTCTGTGGAAAAATGAAGAAATTAGACGTTTTTATCATTGCACATGGTAAAGAATGTGATTAAAGGCTCTTTTCCTATGTCAAAAGTTTTAGTTTTCGGGGGTAATAGCTTCGTCCGTGGAAAAAATGAAGATATTAGACTATTTTATGATTGCACATGGTAAAGAATGTGATTAAAGGCTCTTTTCCTTCGTCAAAAGTTTTAGTTTTCGAGTGTAATAGCTTTGTCCGTGGAAGAAATGAAGATATTAGACTATTTTATGATTGCACATGGTAAAGAATGTGATTAAAGGCTCTTTTCCTATTTCAAAAGTTTTAGTTTTCGAGGGTAATAGCTATGTCTGTGGAAATAATGAAGATATTAGACTATTTTATGATTGCACATGGTAAAGAATGTGATTAAAGGCTCTTTTCCTATGTCAAAAGTTTTAGTTTTCGGGGGTAATAGCTTCGTCCGTGGAAAAATGAAGATATTAGACAATTTTATGATTGCACATGGTAAAGAATGTGATTAAAGGCTCTTTTCCTATTTCAAAAGTTTTAGTTTTCGAGGGTAATAGCTACGTCCGTGGAAAAAATGAAGATATTAGACTATTTTATGATTGCACATGGTAAAGATTATGATTAAAGGCTCTTTTCCTATGTCAAAAGTTTTAGTTTTCGGGGTAAATAGCTTCTTCCGTGGATAAAATGAAGATATTAGACTATTTTATGATTGCACATGGTAAAGAATGTGATTAAAGGCTCTTTTTCTATTTCAAAAGTTTTAGTTTTCGAGGGTAATAGCTACGTATGTTGAAAAAATGAAGATATTAGACTATTTTATGATTGCAAATGGTAAAGAATGTGATTAAAGGCTCTTTTCCTATGTCAAAAGTTTTAGTTTTCAAGGGTAATAGCTATGTCTGTGGAAAAAAATGAAGATATTAGACTATTTTATGATTGTACATGGTAAAGAATGTGATTAAAGGCTCTTTTCCTATTTCAAAAGTTTTAGTTTTCGGGGGTAAGAGCTATGTCTGTGGAAGAAATGAAGATATTAGACTATTTTATGATTGCACATGGTAAAGAATGTGATTAAAGCCTCTTTTCCTATTTCAAAAGTTTTAGTTTTCGAGTGTAATAGCTATGTCTGTGGAAAAAATGAAGATATTAGACTATTTTATGATTGCACATGGTAAAGAATGTGATTAAAGGCTCTTTTCCTATTTCAAAAGTTTTAGTTTTCGGGGGTAAGAGCTATGTATGTTGAAAAAATGAAGATTTTAGACTATTTTATGATTGCACATGGTAAAGAATGTGATTAAAGGCTCTTTTCCTATTTCACAAGTTTTAGTTTTCGATTTTAATAGCTATGTCTGTGGAAAAAATGAAGATATTAGACTATTTTATGATTGCACATGGTAAAGAATGTGATTAAAGGCTCTTTTCCTATTTCAAAAGTTTTAGTTTTCGGGGGTAAGAGCTATGTATGTTGAAAAAATGAAGATTTTAGACTATTTTATGATTGCACATGGTAAAGAATGTGATTAAAGGCTCTTTTCCTATGTCAAAGGTTTTAGTTTTTGAGGGTAATAGCTGCGTATGTTGAAAAAATGAAGATATTAGACTGTTTTATGATTGCACATGGTAAAGAATGTGATTAAAGGCTCTTTTCCTATATCAAAAGTTTTAGTTTTCGGGGGTAATAGCTTCGTCCGTTGAAAAAATGAAGATACTAGACTATTTTATGATTGCACATGGTAAAGAATATGATTAAAGGCTCTTTTTCTATTTCAAAAGTTTTAGTTTTCGAGGGTAATAGCTATGTCTGTGGAAAAAATGAAGATATTAGACTATTTTATGATGGCACATGGTAAAGAATATGATTAAAGGCTCTTTTCCTATTTCAAAAGTTTTAGTTTTCGAGGGTAATAGCTATGTCTGTGGAAAAAATGAAGATATTAGACTATTTTATGATGGCACATGGTAAAGAATGTGATTAAAGGCTCTTTTCCTATTTCAAAAGTTTTAGTTTTCGAGGGTAATTGCTATGTCTGTGGAAAAAATGAAGATATTAGACGTTTTTATCATTGCACATGGTAAAGAATGTGATTAAAGGCTCTTTTCCTATGTCAAAAGTTTTAGTTTTCGAGTGTAATAGCTTTGTCCGTGGAAGAAATGAAGATATTAGACTATTTTATGATTGCACATGGTAAAGAATGTGATTAAAGGCTCTTTTCCTATTTCAAAAGTTTTAGTTTTCGAGGGTAATAGCTATGTCTGTGGAAATAATGAAGATATTAGACTATTTTATGATTGCACATGGTAAAGAATGTGATTAAAGGCTCTTTCCTATGTCAAAAGTTTTAGTTTTCGGGGGTAATAGCTTCGTCCGTGGAAAAATGAAGATATTAGACAATTTTATGATTGCACATGGTAAAGAATGTGATTAAAGGCTCTTTTCCTATTTCAAAAGTTTTAGTTTTCGAGGGTAATAGCTACGTCCGTGGAAAAAATGAAGATATTAGACTATTTTATGATTGCACATGGTAAAGAATGTGATTAAAGGCTCTTTTCCTATTTCAAAAATTTTAGTTTTCGAGGGTAATAGATACGTATGTTGAAAAAATGAAGATATTAGACAATTTTATGATTGCACATGGTAAAGAATGTGATTAAAGGCTCTTTTCCTATTTCAAAAGTTTTAGTTTTTTTGGGTAAGAGATGTGTCTGTGGAAAAAATGAAGATATTAGACAATTTTATGATTACGCATGGTAAAGAATGTGATTAAAGGCTCTTTTTCTATTTCAAAAGTTTTAGTTTTCGAGGGTAATGGCTATGTCTATGGAAAAAATGAAGATATTAGACTATTTTATGATTGCACATGGTAAAGAATGTGATTAAAAGCTCTTTTCCTTTTTCAAAAGTTTTAGTTTTCGAGGGTAATAGCTTCGTCTGTGGAAAAAATGAAGATGTTAGACTATTTTATGATTGCAAATGGTAAAGAATGTGATTAAAGGCTCTTTTCCTATGTCAAAAGCTTTAGTTTTCGAGGGGAATAGCTATGGATGTGGAAAAAATGAAGATATTAGACTATGTTATGATTGCACATGGTAAAGAATGTGATTAAAGGCTCTTTTCCTATGTCAAACGTTTTAGTTTTCGGGGGTAATAGCTTCGTCCGTGGAAAAAATGAAGATATTAGACTATTTTATGATTGCACATGGTAAAGAATGTGATTAAAGGCTCTTTTCCTATTTTAAAAGTTTTAGTTTTTGAGGGTAATAGCTATGTCGATGGAAAAAATGAAGATATTAGACTATTGTTTGATTGCACATGGTAAAGAATGTGATTAAAGGCTCTTTTCCTATTTCAAAAGTTTTAGTTTTCGAGGGTAATAGCTACGTATGTTGAAAAAATGAAGATATTAGACAATTTTATGATTGCACATGGTAAAGAATGTGATTAAAGGCTCTTTTCCTATTTCAAAAGTTTTAGTTTTCGAGGGTAATAGCTATTTCTGTGGAAAAAATGAAGATATTAGACAATTTTATGATTGCACATGGTAAAGAATGTGATTAAAGGCTCTTTTCCTATTTCAAAAGTTTTAGTTTTCGAGGGTAATAGCTACGTATGTTGAAAAAATTTAGACTATTTTATGATTGCAAATGGTAAAGAATGTGATTAAAGGCTCTTTTCCTATTTCAAAAGTTTTAGTTTTCGAGGGTAATAGCTACGTATGTTGAAAAAATGAAAATATTAGACTATTTTATGATTGCAAATGGTAAAGAATGTGATTAAAGGCTCTTTTCCTATTTCAAAAGTTTTAGTTTTCAAGGGTAATAGCTATGTCTTTGGAAAAAATGAAGATGTTAGACTATTTTATGATTGCACATGGTAAAGAATGTGATTAAAGGCTCTTTTCCTTTGTCAAAAGTTTTAGTTTTCGAGGGTAATAGCTATGTCTTTGGAAAAAATGAAGATATTAGACTATTTTATGATTGCACATGGTAAAGAATGTGATTAAAGGCTCTTTTCCTATGTCAAAAGTTTTAGTTTTCGGGGGTAATAGCTTCTTCCGTGGATAAAATGAAGATATTAGACTATTTTATGATTGCACATGGTGAAGAATGTGATTAAAGGCTCTTTTCCTATTTCAAAAGTTTTAGTTTTCGAGGCTAATAGCTACGTCCGTGGAAAAAATGAAGATATTAGACTATTTTATGATTGCACATGGTAAAGAATGTGATTAAAGGCTCTTTTTCTATTTCAAAAGTTTTAGTTTTCGAGGGTAATAGCTACGTATTTTGAAAAAATGAAGATATTAGACAATCTTATGATTGCACATGGTAAAGAATGTGATTAAAGGCTCTTTTCCTATTTCAAAAGTTTTAGTTTTCGAGGGTAATAGCTATGTCTGTGGAAAAAATGAAGATATTAGACAATTTTATGATTGCACATTGTAAACAATGTGATTAAAGGCTCTTTTCCTATTTCAAAAGTTTTAGTATTCAAGGGTAATAGGTACGTATGTTGAATAAATGAAGATATTAGACTATTTTATGATTGCAAATGGTAAAGAATGTGATTAAAGGCTCTTTTCCTATTTCAAAAGTTTTAGTTTTCGAGGGTAATAGCTATGTCTGTGGAAAAAATGAAGATATTAGACTATTTTATGATTGCACATGGTAAAGAATGTGATTAAAGGCTCTTTTCCTATGTCAAAAGTTTTAGTTTTCGAGGGTAATACCTATGTCTGTGGAAAATATGAAGAAATTAGACTATTTTATTATGGCACATGGTAAAGAATGTGATTAAAGGCTCTTTTCCTATTTCAAAAGTTTTAGTTTTCGGGGGTAAGAGCTATGTCTGTGGAAAAAATGAAGATATTAGACTATTTTATGATTGCACATGGTAAAGAATGTGATTAAAGACTCTTTTCCTATGTCAAAAGTTTTAGTTTTCGAGGGTAATAGCTACGTATGTTGAAAAAATGAAGATATTAGACTATTTTATGATTGCATATGGTAAAGAATATGATTAAAATCTCTTTTAATCACAAAGGCTCTTAAATGCTCTTTTCCTATGTCAAAAGCTTTAGTTTTCGAGGGTAATAGCTATGTATGTGGAAAAAAAAGAAGATATTAGACTATGTTATGATTGCACATGGTAAAGAATGTGATTAAAGGCTCTTTTCCTATGTCAAACGTTTTAGTTTTTGGGGGTAATAGCTTCGTCCGTGGAAAAAATGAAGATATTAGACTATTTTATGATTGCACATGGTAAAGAATGTGATTAAAGGCTCTTTTCCTATTTCAAAAGTTTTAGCTTTTGAGGGTAATAGCTATGTCGATGGAAAAAATGAAGATATTAGACTATTTTATGATTGCACATGGTAAAGAATGTGATTAAAGCCTCTTTTCCTATTTCAAAAGTTTTAGTTTTCGAGTGTAATAGCTATGTCTGTGGAAAAAATGAAGATATTAGACTATTTTATGATTGCACATGGTAAAGAATGTGATTAAAGGCTCTTTTCCTATTTCAAAAGTTTTAGTTTTCGGGGGTAAGAGCTATGTATGTTGAAAAAATGAAGATATTAGACTATTTTATGATTGAACATGGTAAAGAATGTGATTAAAGGCTCTTTTCCTATGTCAAAAGTTTTAGTTTTCGGGGGTAATAGCTTCGTCTGTGGAAAAAATGAAGATATTAGACTATTTTATGCTTGCATATGCTAAAGAATTATTTTAGTTTTCGAGGGTAATGAAAAATTGAAGATGTTAGACAATTTTATGATTGCACATGGTAAAGAATGTGATTAAAGGCTCTTTTCCTATTTCAAAAGTTTTAGTTTTCGAGGCCAATAGCTATTTCTGTGGAAAAAATAAAGATATTAGACTATTTTATGATTGCACATGGTAAAGAATGTGATTAAAGGCTCTTTTCCTATTTCAAAAGTTTTAGTTTTTGACGGTAATAGCTTCGTCCGTGGAAAAAATGAAGATATTAGACTATTTTATGATTGCACATGGTAAAGAATGTGATTAAAGGCTCTTTTCCTATGTCAAAAGTTTTAGTTTTCAAGGGTAATAGCTACGTATGTTGAAAAAATGAAGATATTAGACTATTTTATGGTTGAACATGGTAAAGAATGTGATTAAAGGCTCTTTTCCTATGTCAAAAGTTTTAGTTTTCGGGGCTAATAGCTTCGTCTGTGGAAAAAATGAAGATATTAGACTATTTTATGCTTGCATATGGTAAAGAATGTGATTAAAGGCTTTTTTCCTATTTCAAAAGTTTTAGTTTTCGGGGGTAAGAGCTATGTTTGTGGAAAAAATGAAGATATTAGACCATTTTATGATTGCACATGGTAAAGAATGTGATTAAAGGCTCTTTTCCTATTTCAAAAGTTTAGTTTTCGAGGGTAATAGCTACGTATGTCGAAAAAATGAAGATATTAGACAATTTTATGATTGCACATGGTAAAGAATGTGATTAAAGGCTTTTTTCATGAAAAAATGAAATTATTAGACTATTTTATGATTGCAAATGGTAAAGAATTTGATTAAAGGCTCTTTTCCTATTTCAAAAGTTTTAGTTTTCGAGGGTAATAGCTATGTCTTTGGAAAAAATGAAGATGTTAGACTATTTTATGATTGCACATGGTAAAGAATGTGATTAAAGGCTCTTTTCCTATGTCAAAAGTTTTAGTTGTCGAGGGTAATAGCTATGTCTTTGGAAAAAATGAAGATATTAGACTATTTTATGATTGCACATGGTAAAGAATGTGATTAAAGGCTCTTTTCCTATGTCAAAAGTTTTAGTTTTCGGGGGTAATAGCTTCTTCCGTGGATAAAATGAAGATATTAGACTATTTTATGATTGCACATGGTAAAGAATGTGATTAAAGGCTCTTTTCCTATGTCAAAAGTTTTAGTTTTCGGGGGTAATAGCTTCTTCCGTGGATAAAATGAAGATATTAGACTATTTTATGATTGCACATGGTAAAGAATGTGATTAAAGGCTCTTTTTCTATTTCAAAAGTTTTAGTTTTCGAGGGTAATAGCTACGTATGTTGAAAAAATGAAGATATTAGACTATTTTATGATTGCAAATGGTAAAGAATGTGATTAAAGGCTCTTTTCCTATGTCAAAAGTTTTAGTTTTCAAGGGTAATAGCTATGTCTGTGGAAAAAAATGAAGATATTAGACTATTTTATGATTGTACATGGTAAAGAATGTGATTAAAGGCTCTTTTCCTATTTCAAAAGTTTTAGTTTTCGGGGGTAAGAGCTATGTCTGTGGAAGAAATGAAGATATTAGACTATTTTATGATTGCACATGGTAAAGAATGTGATTAAAGCCTCTTTTCCTATTTCAAAAGTTTTAGTTTTCGAGTGTAATAGCTATGTCTGTGGAAAAAATGAAGATATTAGACTATTTTATGATTGCACATGGTAAAGAATGTGATTAAAGGCTCTTTTCCTATTTCAAAAGTTTTAGTTTTCGGGGGTAAGAGCTATGTATGTTGAAAAAATGAAGATTTTAGACTATTTTATGATTGCACATGGTAAAGAATGTGATTAAAGGCTCTTTTCCTATTTCACAAGTTTTAGTTTTCGATTTTAATAGCTATGTCTGTGGAAAAAATGAAGATATTAGACTATTTTATGATTGCACATGGTAAAGAATGTGATTAAAGGCTCTTTTCCTATTTCAAAAGTTTTAGTTTTCGGGGGTAAGAGCTATGTATGTTGAAAAAATGAAGATTTTAGACTATTTTATGATTGCACATGGTAAAGAATGTGATTAAAGGCTCTTTTCCTATGTCAAAGGTTTTAGTTTTTGAGGGTAATAGCTGCGTATGTTGAAAAAATGAAGATATTAGACTGTTTTATGATTGCACATGGTAAAGAATGTGATTAAAGGCTCTTTTCCTATATCAAAAGTTTTAGTTTTCGGGGGTAATAGCTTCGTCCGTTGAAAAAATGAAGATACTAGACTATTTTATGATTGCACATTGTAAAGAATATGATTAAAGGCTCTTTTTCTATTTCAAAAGTTTTAGTTTTCGAGGGTAATAGCTTCGTCCGTGGAAAAAATTAAGATATTAGACTATTTTATGATTGCATATGGTAAAGAATGTGATTAAAGGCTCTTTTCCTATTTCAAAAGTTTTAGTTTTTGAGGTTTATAGCTATGTCTGTGGAAAAAATGAAGATATTAGACTATTTTATGATGGCACATGGTAAAGAATATGATTAAAGGCTCTTTTCCTATTTCAAAAGTTTTAGTTTTCGAGGGTAATAGCTATGTCTGTGGAAAAAATGAAGATATTAGACTATTTTATGATGGCACATGGTAAAGAATGTGATTAAAGGCTCTTTTCCTATTTCAAAAGTTTTAGTTTTCGAGGGTAATTGCTATGTCTGTGGAAAAAATGAAGATATTAGACGTTTTTATCATTGCACATGGTAAAGAATGTGATTAAAGGCTCTTTTCCTATGTCAAAAGTTTTAGTTTTCGGGGGTAATAGCTTCGTCCGTGAAAAAATGAAGATATTAGACTATTTATGATTGCACATGGTAAAGAATGTGATTAAAGGCTCTTTTCCTTCGTCAAAAGTTTTAGTTTTCGAGTGTAATAGCTTTTTCCGTGGAAGAAATGAAGATATTAGACTATTTTATGATTGCACATGGTAAAGAATGTGATTAAAGGCTCTTTTCCTATTTCAAAAGTTTTAGTTTTCGAGGGTAATAGCTATGTCTGTGGAAATAATGAAGATATTAGACTATTTTATGATTGCACATTGTAAAGAATGTGATTAAACGCTCTTTTCCTATGTCAAAAGTTGTAGTTTTCGGGGGTAATAGCTTCGTCCGTGGAAAAATGAAGATATTAGACAATTTTATGATTGCACATGGTAAAGAATGTGATTAAAGGCTCTTTTCCTATTTCAAAAGTTTTAGTTTTCGAGGGTAATAGCTACGTCCGTGGAAAAAATGAAGATATTAGACTATTTTATGATTGCACATGGTAAAGAATGTGATTAAAGGCTCTTTTCCTATTTCAAAAATTTTAGTTTTCGAGGGTAATAGCTACGTATGTTGAAAAAATGAAGATATTAGACAATTTTATGATTGCACATGGTAAAGAATGTGATTAAAGGCTCTTTTCCTATTTCAAAAGTTTTAGTTTTTTTGGGTAAGAGATGTGTCTGTGGAAAAAATGAAGATATTAGACAATTTTATGATTGCACATGGTAAAGAATGTGATTAAAGGCTCTTTTTCTATTTCAAAAGTTTTAGTTTTCGAGGGTAATGGCTATGTCTATGGAAAAAATGAAGATATTAGACTATTTTATGATTGCACATGGTAAAGAAAGTGATTAAAAGCTCTTTTCCTTTTCAAAAGTTTTAGTTTTCGAGGGTAATAGCTTCGTCTGTGGAAAAAATGAAGATGTTAGACTATTTTATGATTGCAAATGGTAAAGAATGTGATTAAAGGCTCTTTTCCTATGTCAAAAGCTTTAGTTTTCGAGGGGAATAGCTATGGATGTGGAAAAAATGAAGATATTAGACTATGTTATGATTGCACATGGTAAAGAATGTGATTAAAGGTTCTTTTCCTATGTCAAACGTTTTAGTTTTCGGGGGTAATAGCTTCGTCCGTGGAAAAATTGAAGATATTAGACTATTTTATGATTGCACATGGTAAAGAATGTGATTAAAGGCTCTTTTCCTATTTTAAAAGTTTTAGTTTTTGAGGGTAATAGCTATGTCGATGGAAAAAATGAAGATATTAGACTATTGTATGATTGCACATGGTAAAGAATGTGATTAAAGGCTCTTTTCCTATTTCAAAAGTTTTAGTTTTCGAGGGTAATAGCTACGTATGTTGAAAAAATGAAGATATTAGACAATTTTATGATTGCACATGGTAAAGAATGTGATTAAAGGCTCTTTTCCTATTTCAAAAGTTTTAGTTTTCGAGGGTAATAGCTATTTCTGTGGAAAAAATGAAGATATTAGACAATTTTATGATTGCACATGGTAAAGAATGTGATTAAAGGCTCTTTTCCTATTTCAAAAGTTTTAGTTTTCGAGGGTAATAGCTACGTATGTTGAAAAAATGAAAATATTAGACTATTTTATGATTGCAAATGGTAAAGAATGTGATTAAAGGCTCTTTTCCTATTTCAAAAGTTTTAGTTTTCGAGGGTAATAGCTACGTATGTTGAAAAAATGAAAATATTAGACTATTTTATGATTGCAAATGGTAAAGAATGTGATTAAAGGCTCTTTTCCTATTTCAAAAGTTTTAGTTTTCGAGGGTAATAGCTCTGTCATTGGAAAAAATGAAGATGTTAGACTATTTTATGATTGCACATGGTAAAGAATGTGATTAAAGGCTCTTTTCCTTTGTCAAAAGTTTTAGTTTTCGAGGGTAATAGCTATGTCATTGAAAAAATGAAGATGTTAGACTATTTTATGATTGCACATGGTAAAGAATGTGATTAAAGGCTCTTTTCCTATGTCAAAAGTTTTAGTTTTCGGGGGTAATAGCTTCTTCCGTGGATAAAATGAAGATATTAGACTATTTATGATTGCACATGGTGAAGAATGTGATTAAAGCCTCTTTTCCTATTTCAAAAGTTTTAGTTTTCGAGGCTAATAGCTACGTCCGTGGAAAAAATGAAGATATTAGACTATTTTATGATTGCACATGGTAAAGAATGTGATTAAAGGCTCTTTTTTTATGTCAAAAGTTTTAGTTTTCGAGGGTAATAGCTACGTATTTTGAAAAAATGAAGATATTAGACAATCTTATGATTGCACATGGTAAAGAATGTGATTAAAGGCTCTTTTCCTATTTCAAAAGTCTTAGTTTTCGAGGGTAATAGCTATGTCTGTGGAAAAAATGAAGATATTAGACAATTTTATGATTGCACATTGTAAACAATGTGATTAAAGGCTCTTTTCCTATTTCAAAAGTTTTAGTATTCAAGGGTAATAGGTACGTATGTTGAATAAATGAAGATATTAGACTATTTTATGATTGCAAATGGTAAAGAATGTGATTAAAGGCTCTTTTCCTATTTCAAAAGTTTTAGTTTTCGAGGGTAATAGCTATGTCTGTGGAAAAAATGAAGATATTAGACTATTTATGATTGCACATGGTAAAGAATGTGATTAAAGGCTCTTTTCCTATGTCAAAAGTTTTAGTTTTCGAGGGTAATACCTATGTCTGTGGAAAATATGAAGAAATTAGACTATTTTATGATGGCACATGGTAAAGAATGTGATTAAAGGCTCTTTTCCTATTTCAAAAGTTTTAGTTTTCGGGGGTAAGAGCTATGTCTGTGGAAAAAATGAAGATATTAGACTATTTTATGATTGCACATGGTAAAGAATGTGATTAAAGACTCTTTTTCTATGTCAAAAGTTTTAGTTTTCGAGGGTAATAGCTACGTATGTTGAAAAAATGAAGATATTAGACTATTTTATGATTGCATATGGTAAAGAATATGATTAAAATCTCTTTTAATCACAAAGGCTCTTAAATGCTCTTTTCCTATGTCAAAAGCTTTAGTTTTCGAGGGTAATAGCTATGTATGTGGAAAAAATGAAGATATTAGACTATGTTATGATTGCACATGGTAAAGAATGTGATTAAAGGCTCTTTTCCTATGTCAAACGTTTTAGTTTTTGGGGGTAATAGCTTCGTCCGTGGAAAAAATGAAGATATTAGACTATTTTATGATTGCACATGGTAAAGAATGTGATTAAAGGCTCTTTTCCTATTTCAAAAGTTTTAGTTTTTGAGGGTAATAGCTATGTCGATGGAAAAAATGAAGATATTAGACTATTTTATGATTGCACATGGTAAAGAATGTGATTAAAGGCTCTTTTCCTATTTCAAAAGTTTTAGTTTTCGAGGGTAATAGCTACGTATGTTGAAAAAATGAAGATATTAGACAATTTTATGATTGCAAATGGTAAAGATTGTGATTAAAGGCTCTTTTCCTATTTCAAAAGTTTTAGTTTTCGAGGGTAATAGCTATGTCTTTGGAGAAAATGAAGATGTTAGACTATTTTATGATTGCACATGGTGAAGAATGTGATTAAAGGCTCTTTTTCTATTTCAAAAGTTTTAGTTTTCGAGGGTAATAGCTACGTATTTTGAAAAAATGAAGATATTAGACAATTTTATGATTGCACATGGTAAAGAATGTGATTAAAGGCTCTTTTCCTATTTCAAAAGTTTTAGTTTTCGAGGGTAATAGCTATGTCTGTGGAAAAAATGAAGATATTAGACAATTTTATGATTGCACATGGTAAACAATGTGATTAAAGGCTCTTTTCCTATTTCAAAAGTTTTAGTTTTCAAGGGTAATAGGTACGTATGTTGAAAAAATGAAGATATTAGACTATTTTATGATTGCAAATGGTAAAGAATGTGATTAAAGGCTCTTTTCCTATTTCAAAAGTTTTAGTTTTCGAGGGTAATAGCTATGTCTGTGGAAAAAATGAAGATATTAGACTATTTTATGATGGCACATGGTAAAGAATGTGATTAAAGGCTCTTTTCCTATGTCAAAAGTTTTAGTTTTCGAGGGTAATAGCTTCGTCTGTGGAAAAAATGAAGATGTTAGACTATTTTATGATTGCAAATGGTAAAGAATGTGATTAAAGGCTCTTTTCCTATGTCAAAAGCTTTAGTTTTCGAGGGGAATAGCTATGTTGGAAAAAATGAAGATATTAGACTATGTTATGATTGCACATGGTAAAGAATGTGATTAAAGGCTCTTTTCCTATGTCAAACGTTTTAGTTTTCGGGGGTAATAGCTTCGTCCGTGGAAAAAATGAAGATATTAGACTATTTTATGATTGCACATGGTAAAGAATGTTATTAAAGGCTCTTTTCCAATTCAAAAGTTTTAGTTTTTGAGGGTAATAGCTATGTCGATGGAAAAAATGAAGATATTAGACTATTGTATGATTGCATATGGTAAAGAATGTGATTAAAGGCTCTTTTCCTATTTCAAAAGTTTTAGTTTTCGAGGGTAATAGCTACGTATGTTGAAAAAATGAAGATATTAGACAATTTTATGATTGCACATGGTAAAGAATGTGATTAAAGGCTCTTTTCCTATTTCAAAAGTTTTAGTTTTCGAGGGTAATAGTTATGTCTGTGGAAAAA
>NW_027063735.1:0-31257 GCF_032884065.1 Artemia franciscana
ATATCTTCATTTTTTCCACAGACATAGCTATTACCCTCGAAAACTAAAACTTTTGAAATAGGAAAGAGCCTTTAATCACATTCTTTACCATGCGCAATCATAAAATAGTCTAATATCTTCATTTCTTCCACAGACGTAGCTCTTATCCCGAAAAACTAAAACTTTTTAAATAGGAAAAGAGCCTTTAATCACATTGTTTGCCATGTGTAATCATGAAATAGTTTAATATCTTCATTTTTTCCACAGAAGTAGCTCTTATCCCCGAAAACTAAAACTTTTGAAATAGGAAAAGAGCCTTTAATCACATTCTTTACCATGCGCAATCATAAATTAGTCTAATATCTTCATTTCTTCCACAGACGTAGCTATTATCCCCCAAAACTAAAAATTTTTAAATAAAAAAAGAGCCTTTAATCACATTCTTTACCATGTGCAATCATAAAATAGTCTAATATCTGCATTTTCTCCACGGACGAAGCTATTACCCTCGAAAACTAAAACTTTTGAAATAGGAAAAGAGCCTTTAATCACATTCTTTACCATTTATAAAATAGTATAATATCTTCATTTTTTCCACGGATGTAGCTATTACCCCAGAAAACTAAAACTTTTGAAATAGAAAAAGAGCCTTTAATCACATTCTTTACCATGCGCAATCATAAATAGTCTAATATCTTCATTTTTTCACAGACGAAGCTATTACCCTCGAAAACTAAAACTTTTGAAATAGGAAAAGAGCCTTTAGTCATATTCTTTACCATATGCAAACATAAAATAGTCTAATATCTTCATTTCTTCCGCAGACGTAGCTATTACCCTCGAAAACTAAACTTTTGAAATAGGAAAAGAGCCTTTAATCACATTCTTTACCATTTGCAACCATAAAATAATCTAATATCTTCATTTTTTCCACAAACATAGCTCTTACCCCCCGAAAACTAAAACTTTTGAAATAGGAAAAGAGCCTTTAATCACATTCTTTACCATGTGCAATCATAAAAGAGTCTAATATCGTCATCTCTTCCACGGACTTAGCTATTACCCCCGAAAACTAAAACTTTTGAAATAGGAAAAGAGCCTTTAATCACATTCTTTACCATGTGTAATCATGAAATAGTTTAATATATTCATTTTTTTCCACAGACGTAGCTATTACCCCCGAAAACTAAAACTTTTGAAATAGGAAAAGAGCCTTTAATCAAATTCTTGACCATGTGCAATCATAAAATAGTCTAATATCTTCATTTCTTCCACATACGTAGCTATTACCCTCGAAAACTAAAACTTTTGAAATAGGAAAAGAGCCTTTAATGACATTCTTTACCATGTGCAATCATAAAATAGTCTAATATATTCATTTTTTTCCACAGACATAGCTATTCCCTCAAAAACTAAAACTTTTTAAATAGGAAAAGAGCCTTTAATCACATTCTTTGCCATGTGTAATCATGAAATAGTTTAATATCTTCATTTTTTCCACAGACATAGCTATTAACCCCCGAAAACTAAAACTTTTGAAATAGGAAAAGAGCCTTTAATCACATTCTTTACCATGCGCAATCATAAATTAGTCTAATATCTTCATTTCTTCCACAGACCTAGCTATTATCCCCAAAAACTAAAACTTTTGAAATAGGAAAAGAGCCTTTAATCACATTCTTTACAATGTGCAATCATAAAATAGTCTAATATCTTCATTTTTTTCCATGGACGAAGCTATTACCCCCGAAAACTAAAACGTTTGAAATAGGAAAAAGAGCCTTTAATCACATTCTTTACCATGTGCAATCATAAAATAGTCTAACATCTTCATTTTTTTTCCACGGATGTAGCTATTACCCCCGAAAACTAAAACTTTTGAAATAGGAAAAGAGCCTTTAATTACATTCTTTACCATGCGCAATCATAAAATAGTCTAATATCTTCATTTTTTCACGGACGAAGCTATTAACCTCGAAAACTAAAACTTTTGAAATAGGAAAAGAGCCTTTAGTCATATTCTTTACCATGTGCAATCATAAAATAGTCTAATATCTTCATTTCTTCCACAGACTTAGCTATTACCCCCCAAAAACTAAACTTTTGAAATAGGAAAAGAGCCTTTAATCACATTCTGTACCTTGTGCAATCATAAAATAGTCTAATATCTTCATTTTTTGCACAGACATAGCTATTACCCTCGAAAACTAAAACTTTTGAAATAGGAAAAGAGCCTTTAATCACATTCTTTACCATGTGCAATCATAAAATAGTCTAATATCTTCATTTTTTCCACAGACTTAGCTATCACCCCCGAAAACTAAAACTTTTGAAATAGGAAAAGAGCATTTAATCACATTCTTTACCATGTCCAATCATAAAATAGTCTAAAATCTTCGTTTTTTTCCACAGACGTAGCTATTACCCCCGAAAACTAAAACTTTTGAAATAGGAAAAGAGCCTTTAATCACATTCTTTACCATGTGCAATCATAAAATAGCCTAATATCTTCATTTTTTCCATAGACGTAGCTCTTACCCCCGAAAACTAAAACTTTTGAAATAGGAAAAGAGCCTTTAATCACATTCTTTACCATATGCAATCATAAAATAGTCTAATATCTTCATTTTTTCCACAGACATAGCTATTACCCCCGAAAACTAAAACTTTTGAAATAGGTAAAGAACCTTTAATCAGATTCTTTACCATGTGCAAACATAAAATAGTCTAATATCTTAATTTTTTTCCACAGACATAGCTATTACCCCCCGAAAACTAAAACTTTTGAAATAGGAAAAAAGCCTTTAATCACATTCTTTACCATGTGCAATCATAAAATAGTCTAATGTCTTCATTTTTTTCCACAAACGTAGCTATTACCCCCGAAAACTAAAACTTTTGAAATAGGAAAAGAGCCTTTAATCATATTCTTTACCATGTCCAATCATAAAATAGTCTAATATCTTCATTTTTTCCACAGACGTAGCTATTACCCCCCCCGAAAACTAAAACTTTTGAAATAGGAAAAGAGCCTTTAATCACATTCTTTACCATGTGCAATCATAAAATAGTCTAATATCTTCATTTTTTCCAGGGACGTAGCTATTACTTCCGAAAACTAAAACTTTTTAAATAGGAAAAGAGCCTTTAATCACATTCTTTACCATGTGCAATCATAAAATAGTCTAATATCTTCAGTTTTTTTCCACGGACTTAGCTATTATCCCCAAAAACTATAACTTTTGAAATAGGAAAAGAGCCTTTAATCACATTCTTTACCATTTGCAATCATAAAATAGTCTAATATCTTCATTTTTTCCACAGACATAGCTATTACCCCCCAAAAACTAAAACTTTTTAAATAGGAAAAGAGCCTTTAATCACATTCTTTACCATGTGCAATCATAAAATAGCGTAATATCTTCATTTTTTTCCACGGACATAGCTCTTACCCCCGAAAACTAAAACTTTTGAAATAGGAAAAGAGTCTATAATCACATTCTTTACCATGTGCAATCATAAAATAGTCTAATATCATCATTTTTTCCACAGACGTAGCTCTTACCCCCCGAAAACTAAAACTTTTGAAATAGGAAAAGAGCCTTTAATCACATTCTTTACCATGTGCAAAAATAAAATAGTCTAATATCGTCATCTTTTTCCACGGACTTAGCTATTACCCCCCGAAAACTAAAACTTTTAAAATAGGAAAAGAGCCTTTAATCAGATTCTTTACCATGTGCAATCATAATAGAGTCTAATATCTTCATTTTTTTCCACAGACATAGCTATTACCCCCGAAAACTAAAACTTTTGAAATAGGAAAAGAGCTTTTAATCACATTCTCTACCATTTGCAATCATAAAATAGTCTAATATCTTCATTTTTTTCCACAGACGTAGCTATTACCCCCCGAAAACTAAAACTTTTGAAATAGGAAAAGAGCCTTTAATCACATTCTTTACCATGTGCAATCATAAATTAGTCTAATATCTTCATTTTTTTCCTCAGACGTAGCTATTAGCCCCGAAAACTAAAACTTTTGAAATAGGAAAAGAGCCTTTAATCACATTCTTTACCATGTGCAATCATAAAATAGTCTAATATCTTCATTTTTTCCACGGATGTAGGTATTACCCCCGAAAACTAAAACTTTTGAAAGAGGAAAAGAGCCTTTAATCACATTCTTTACCATGTGCAATCATAAAATAGTCTAAATTCTTCATTTTTTCCACAGACGTAGCTATTACCCGCGAAAACTAAAACTTTTGAAATAGGAAAAGAGCCTTTAATCACATTCTTTACCATGTGCAATAATAAAATAGTCTAATATCTTCATGTTTTTTCCACGGACTTAGCTATTACCCCCTGAAAACTAAAACTTTTGAAATAGGAAAAAGAGCCTTTAATCACATTCTTTACCATGTGCAATCATAAAATAGTCTAATATCTTCATTTTTTTCCACGGATGTTGCTATTACCCCCAAAAACTAAAACTTTTGAAATAGGAAAAGAGCCTTTAATCACATTCTTTACCATGTGCAATCATAAAATAGTCTAATATCTTCATTTTTTCCACAGACATAGCTATTACCCCCCGAAAACTAAAACTTTTTAAATAGGAAAAGAGCCTTTAATCACATTCTTTACCATGTACAATCATAAAATAGTCTAATATCGTCATTTTTCCCACAGACGTAGCTCTTACCCCCGAAAACTAAAACTTTTGAAATAGGAAAAGAGCCTTTAATCACATTCTTTACCATGTGCAATCATAAATTAGTCTAATATCTTAATTTTTTCCACAGACATAGCTATTACCCCCGAAAACTAAAACATTTGAAATAGGAAAAGAGCCTTTAATCACATTCTTTACCATGTGCAATCATAAAATAGTCTAATATCTTCATTTTTTTCCACGGATATAGCTATTATCCCCAAAAACTAAAACTTTTGAAATAGGAAAAGAGCCTTTAATCACATTCTTTACCATGTGCAATCATAAAATAGTCTAATATCTTCATTTTTTCACAGACTTAGTTATTACCCCCCGAAAACTAAAACTTTTTAAATAGGAAAAGAACCTTTAATCACATTCTTTACCATGTGCAATCATAAAATAGCGTAATATCTTCATTTTTTCCACGGACGTAGCTCTTACCCCCCGAAAACTAAAACTTTTGAAATAGGAAAAGAGCCTTTAATCACATTCTTTACCATGTGCAATCATAAAATAGTCTAATATCTTCATTTTTTTCCACAGACATAGCTATTATCCCCGAAAACCTAAAACTTTTTAAATAGGAAAAGAGCCTTTAATCACATTCTTTACCATGTGCAATCATAAAATAGCGTAATATCTTCATTTTTTTCCACGGACGTAGCTCTTACCCACGAAAACTAAAACTTTTGAAATAGGAAAAGAGCCTTTAATCACATGCTTTACCATGTGCAATCATAAAATAGTCTAATATCTTCATTTTTTCCACAGACGTAGCTATTACCCCCCGAAAACTAAAACTTTTGAAATAGGAAAAGAGCCTTTAATCACATTCTTTACCATGTGCAATCATAAAATAGTCTAATATCTTCATTTTTCCCTCAGACGTAGCTATTATCCCGAAAAACTAAAACTTTTGAAATAGAAAAAGAGCCTTTAATCACATTCTTTACCATGTGCAATAATAAAATAGTCTAATATCTTAATTTTTTTCCACGGACTTAGCTATTACCCCCGAAAACTAAAACTTTTGAAATATGAAAAAAGCCTTTAATCACATTCTTTACCATGTGTAATCATAAAATAGTCTAATATCTTCATTTTTTCAACATACGTAGCTATTACCCCCGAAAATTAAAACTTTTGAAATAGGAAAAAAGCCTTTAATCACATTCTTTACCATGTGCAATAATAAAATAGTCTAATATCTTCATTTTTTTCCACGGATGTAGCTATTATCCCCAAAAACTAAAACTTTTGAAATAAGAAAAGAGCCTTTAATCACATTCTTTACCATTTGCAATCATAAAATAGTCTAATATCTTCATTTTTTCCACAGACATAGCTATTACCCCCGAAAACTAAAACTTTTGAAATAGGAAAAGAGCCTTTAATCACATTCTTTACCGTGTGCAATCATGAAATAATCTAATATCTTCTTTTTTTTCCACAGACTTAACTATTACTCCCGAAAACTAAAACTTTTGAAATGGGAAAAGAGCCTTTAATCACATTCTTCACCATGTGCAATCATAAAATAGTCAATATCTTCATTTTTTCCACAGACTTAGCTATTACTTCCGAAAACTAAACTTTTGAAATAGAAAAAGAGCCTTTAATCACATTCTTTACCATGTGCAATCATAAAATAGTCTAATATCGTCATCTTTTCCACAGATATAGCTATTATCCCAAAAAACTAAGACTTTTGAAATAGGAAAAGAGCTTTAAATCACATTTTTTACCATGTTCAATCATAAAATAGTCTAATATCGTCATCTTTTCCACAGACTAGCTATTCAGAATAGCTATTGATTTCCACAGACTAGCTATTCAGAATAGCTATTACCCTCGAAATCTAAAACTTTTGAAATAAGAAAAGAGCCTTTAATCACATTCTTTACCATGTGCAATCATAAAAGAGTCTAATATCGTCATCTTTAAACATGGACTTAGCTATTACCCCCCGAAAACTAAAACTTTTGAAATAGGAAAAGAACCTTTAATCACATTCTTTATCATGTGTAATCATGAAATAGTTTAATATCTTCATTTTTTCCACAGACGGAGCTATTACCCCCCGAAAACTAAAACTTTTGAAATAGGAAAAGAGCCTTTAATCAAATTCTTGGCCATGTGCAATCATAAAATAGTCTAATATCTTCATTTCTTCCACATACGTAGCTATTACCCTCGAAAACTAAAACTTTTGAAATAGGAAAAGAGCCTTTAATCACATTCTTTACCAAGTGCAATCATAAAATAGTCTAATATCGTCATCTTTTTCCACGGACTTAGCTATTACCCTCGAAAACTAAAACTTTTGAAATAGGAAAAGAGCCTCTAATCACATTCTTTACCATGTGTAATCCTAAAAGAGGCTAATATCTTCATTTTTTTCACCGACATAGCTCTTACCCCCTGAAAACTAAAACTTCTGAGATAGGAAAAGAGCCTTTAATCACATTCTTTACCATGTGCAATCTTGAAATAGTTTAATATCTTCATTTTTTTCCACGGATGTACCTATTACCCTTGAAAACTAAAACTTTTGAAGTAGGAAAAGAGCCTTTAATCACATTCTTCACCATGTGCAATCATAAAATAGTCTAATATCTTTATTTTTTATTTCTTGGACGAAGCTATTACCCTCGAAAACTAAAACTTTTGAAATAGGAAAAGAGCCTTTAATCAAATTCTTTACCATGCGCAATCATAAATTAGTCTAATATCTTCATTTCTTCCACAGAAGTAGCTATTATCCCCCAAAAACTAAAACTTTTTAAATAGGAAAAGAGCCTTTAATCAAATTCTTTGCCATGTGCAATCATAAAATAGTCTAATATCTTAATTTTTTCCACGGACGAAGCTATTACCCTCGAAAACTAAAACTTTTAAAATAGGAAAAGAGCCTTTAATCACATTCTTTACCATGTGCAACCATAAAATAGTCAAACATCTTCATTTTTTCCACGGATGTAGCTATTACCCCCGAAAACTAAAACTTTTGAAATAGGAAAAGAGCCTTTAATCACATTCTTTACCATGTCCAATCATATCATAGTTTAATATCTTCATTTTTTACACAGACATAGCTATTACTCTCGAAAACTAAAACTTTTGGAATAGGAAAAGAGCCTTTAATCAGATTCTTTACCTAGTGCAATCATAAAATAGTATAATATCTTCATTTTTTCCACAGACGTAGCTATTACCCCCGAAAACTAAAACTTTTGAAATAGGAAAAGAGCCTTTAATCAGATTCTTTACCATGTCCAATCATAAAATAGTCTAATATCTTCATTTTTTCCACAGAAATAGCTCTTACCCCCCAAACCCTAAAACTTTTGAAATAGGAAAAGAGCCTTTAATCACCTTCTTTACCATGTGCAATCATGAAATAGTTTAATATCTTCATTTCTTCCACGGATATAGCTATTACCCTCGAAAACTAAAACTTTTGACATAGGAAAAGAGCCTTTAATCACATTCTTTACCATGTGCAATCATAAAATACTCCAATATCTTCATTTCTTCCACAGACATAGCTCTCCGAAAACTAAAACTTTTGAAATAGGAAAAGAGCCTTTAATTACATTCTTTACCATGTGCAATCATAAAATAGTCTAATATCTTCATTTTTTCCGCGGACGAAGCTATTACCCTCGAAAACTAAAACTTTTTAAATAGGAAAAGAGCCTTTAATCACATTCTTTACCATATGCAATCACGAAATAGTTTAATATCTTCATTTTTTCCACGGATGTAGCTATTACCCTCGAAAACTAAAACTTTTTAAATAGGAAAAGAGCCTTTAATCACATTCTTTACCATATGCAATCATGAAATAGTTTAATATCTTCATTTTTTCCACGGATGTAGCTATTACCCTCGAAAACAGAAACTTTTGAAATAGGAAAAGAGCCTTTAAAAACATTCTTTGCCATGTGTAATCAAATATTAGTCTAATATCTTCATTTTTTTTTTCACGGACGAAGCTATTACCCTCGAAAACTAAAACTTTTGAAATAGGAAAAGAGCCTTTAATCACATTCTTTACCATGTGCAATCATAAAATAGTCTAATATCTTCATTTTTTCCACAGACATAGCTATTACCCTCGAAAACTAAAACTTTTGAAATAGGAAAAGAGCCTTTAATCACATTCTTTACCATGTGCAATCATAAAATATTCTAATATCTTCATTTTTTCCATAGATGTAGCTGTTACCCCCCGAAAACTAAAACTTTTAAATAGGAAAAGAGCCTTTAATCACATGCTTTACCATGTGCAATCATAAAATAGTCTAATATCGTCATCTTTTCCTCAGACATAGCTATTACCCTCGAAAACTAAAACTTTTGAAATAGGAAAAGAACCTTTAATCACATTCTTTACCATGTGCAATCATAAAATATTCTGATATCTTCATTTTTTTCATGGATGTAGCTATTACCCCCCGAAAACTAAAACTTTTAAATAGGAAAAGAGCCTTTAATCACTTGCTTTACCATGTTCAATAATAAAATAGTCTAATATCGTCATCTTTTCCACAAACTTAGCTATTATCCCCAAAAACTAAGACTTTTGAAATAGGAAAAGAGCCTTTAATCACATTCTTTACCTTGTGCAATCATAAAATAGTCTAATATCCATTTTTTCCACAGACATAGCTATTACCCTCGAAAACTAAAACTTTTGAAATAGGAAAAGAGCCTTTAATCACATTCTTTACCATGTGCAATCATAAAAGAGTCTAATATCGTCATCTTTAAACACGGACTTAGCTATTACCCCCCGAAAACTAAAACTTTTGAAATAGGAAAAGAGCCTTTAATCATATTCTTTACCATGTGTAATCATGAAATAGTTTAATATCTTCATTTTTTCCACAGACGTAGCTATTACCCCCGAAAACTAAAACTTTTGAAATAGGAAAAGAGCCTTTAATCACATTCTTTACCATGTGCAATTATAAAATATTCTAATATTTTCATTTTTTTCCATGGATGTAGCTATTACCCCCCGAAAACTAAAACTTTTAAATAGGAAAAGAGCCTTTAATCACATTATTTACCATGTGCAATCATAAAATAGTCTAATATCTTCATTTTTTCCACAGAAATATGTCTTACCCCCCAAACACTAAAACTTTTGAAATAGGAAAAGAGCCTTTAATCACCTTCTTTACCATGTGCAATCATGAAATAGTTTAATATCTTCATTTTTTCCATGGATGTAGCTATTACCCCCCAGAAACTAAAACTTTTAAATAGGAAAAGAGCCTTTAATCACATGATTTACCATGTGCAATCATAAAATAGTCTAATATCTTTATTTCTTCCACGGACGTAGCTATTACCCTCGAAAACTAAAACTTTTGAAATAGGAAAAGAGCCGTTAATTACATTCTTTACCATGTGCAATCATAAAATAGTCTAATATCTTCATTTTTTCCACGGATGTAGCTATTACCCCCGAAAACTAAAACTTTTGAAATAGAAAAAGAGCCTTTAATCACATTCTTTACCATGTGCAATCATAAAATAGTCTAATATCGTCATCTTTTCCACAGACAGCTATTATCCCAAAAAACTAAGACTTTTGAAATAGGAAAAGAGCTTTAAATCACATTCTTTACCATGTTCAATCATAAAATAGTCTAATATCTTTTCCACAGACATAGCTATTACCCTCGAAATCTAAAACTTTTGAAATAGGAAAAGAGCCTTTAATCACATTCTTTACCATGTGCAATCATAAAAGAGTCTAATATCGTCATCTTTAAACACGGACTTAGCTATTACCCCCGAAAACTAAAAATTTTGAAATAGGAAAAGAGCCTTTAATCACATTCTTTACCATGTGTAATCATGAAATAGTTTAATATCTTCATTTTTTCCACAGACGTAGCTATTACCCCCCGAAAACTAAAACTTTTGAAATAGGAAAAGAGCCTTTAATCAAATTCTTGGCCATGTGCAATCATAAAATAGTCTAATATCTTCATTTCTTCCACATACGTAGCTATTACCCCCCGAAAACTAAAACTTTTAAATAGGAAAAGAGCCTTTAATCACATGCCTTACCATGTGCAATCATAAAATAGTCTAATATCGTCATCTTTTCCTCAGACATAGCTATTACCCTCGAAAACTAAAACTTTTGAAATAGAAAAAGAACCTTTAATCACATTCTTTACCATGTGCAATCATAAAATATTCTAATATCTTCATTTTTTCCATGGATGTAGCTATTACCCCCGAAAACTAAAACTTTTAAATAGGAAAAGAGCCTTTAATCACATGCTTTACCATGTGCAATAATAAAATAGTCTAATATCGTCATCTTTTCTACAAACTTAGCTATTATCCCCAAAAACTAAGACTTTTGAAATAGGAAAAGAGCCTTTAATCACATTCTTTACCATGTGCAATCATAAAATAGTCTAATATCCATTTTTTCCACAGACATAGCTATTACCCTCGAAAACTAAAACTTTTGAAATAGGAAAAGAGCCTTTAATCACATTCTTTACCATGTGCAATCATAAAATAAACTAATATCTTCATTTTTTCCATGGATGTAGCTATTACCCCCGAAAACTAAAACTTTTAAATAGGAAAAGAGCCTTTAATCACCTTCTTTACCATGTGCAATCATGAAATAGTTTAATATCTTCATTTTTTCCATGGATGTAGCTATTACCCCCGGAAACTAAAACTTTTAAATAGGAAAAGAGCTCTTAATCACATGCTTTACCATGTGCAATCATAAAATAGTCTAATATCTTTATTTCTTCCACAGACGTAGCTATTACCCTCGAAAACTAAAACTTTTGAAATAGGAAAAGAGCCGTTAATCACATTCTTTACCATGTGCAATCATAAAATAGTCTAATATCGTCATCTTTTCCACAGACATAGCTATTATCCCAAAAAACTAAGACTTTTGAAATAGGAAAAGAGCTTTAAATCACATTCTTTACCATGTTCAATCATAAAATAGTCTATTATCCTCATCTTTTCCACAGACATAGCTATTACCCTCGAAATCTAAAACTTTTGAAATAGGAAAAGAGCCTTTAATCACATTCTTTACCATGTGCAATCATAAAAGAGTATAATATCGTCATCTTTAAACACGGACTTAGCTATTACCCCCGAAAACTAAAACTTTTGAAATAGGAAAAGAGCCTTTAATCACATTCTTTACCATGTGTAATCATGAAATAGTTTAATATCTTCATTTTTTCCACAGACGTAGCTATTACCCCCCGAAAACTAAAACTTTTGAAATAGGAAAAGAGCCTTTAATCAAATTCTTGGCCATGTGCAATCATAAAATAGTCTAATATCTTCATTTCTTCCACATACGTAGCTATTACCCTCGAAAACTAAAACTTTTGAAATAGGAAAAGAGCCTTTAATCACATTCTTTACCATGTGCAATCATAAAATATTCTAATATCTTCATTTTTTCCATGGATGTAGCTATTACCCCCGAAAACTAAAACTTTTAAATAGGAAAAGAGCCTTTAATCACATTATTTACCATGTGCAATCATAAAATAGTCTAATATCTTCATTTTTTCCACAGAAATAGCTCTTACCCCCAAACACTAAAACTTTTGAAATAGGAAAAGAGCCTTTAATCACCTTCTTTACCATGTGCAATCATGAAATAGTTTAATATCTTCATTTTTTCCATGGAAGTAGCTATTACCCCCAGAAACTAAAACTTTTAAATAGGAAAAGAGCCTTTAATCACATGCTTTACCCTGTGCAATCATAAAATAGTCTAATATCTTTATTTCTTCCACAGACGTAGCTATTACCCTCGAAAACTAAAACTTTTGAAATAGAAAAAGAGCCTTTAATCACATTCTTTACCATGTGCAATCATAAAATAGTCTAATATCGTCATCTTTTCCACAGACATAGCTATTATCCCAAAAAACTAAGACTTTTGAAATAGGAAAAGAGCTTTAAATCACATTCTTTACCATGTTCAATCATAAAATAGTCTAATATCGTCATCTTTTCCACAGATATAGCTATTACCCTCGAAATCTAAAACTTTGAAATAGGAAAAGAGCCTTTAATCACATTCTTTACCATGTGCAATCATAAAAGAGTCTAATATCGTCATCTTTAAACACGGACTTAGCTATTACCCCCGAAAACTAAAACTTTTGAAATAGGAAAAGAGCCTTTAATCACATTCTTTACCATGTGTAATCATGAAATAGTTTAATATCTTCATTTTTTCCACAGACGTAGCTATTACCCCCGAAAACTAAAACTTTTGAAATAGAAAAAGAGCCTTTAATCAAATTCTTGGCCATGTGCAATCATAAAATAGTCTAATATCTTCATTTCTTCCACATACGTAGCTATTACCCTCGAAAACTAAAACTTTTGAAATAGGAAAAGAGCCTTTAATCACATTCTTTACCAAGTGCAATTATAAAATAGTCTAATATCGTCATCTTTTTCCACGGAATTAGCTATTACCCTCGAAAACTAAAACTTTTGAAATAGGAAAAGAGCCTCTAATCACATTCTTTACCATATGTAATCCTAAAAGAGGCTAATATCTTCATTTTTTTCACCGACATAGCTCTTACCCCTGAAAACTAAAACTTCTGAGATAGGAAAAGAGCCTTTAATCACATTCTTTACCATGTGCAATCTTGAAATACTTTAATATCTTCATTTTTTTCCACGGATTTAGCTATTACCCTTGAAAAATAAAACTTTTGAAGTAGGAAAAGAGCCTTTAATCACATTCTTTACCATGTGCAATCATAAAATAGTCTAATATCTTCATTTTTTCCATTTCTTGGACGTAGCTATTACCCTCGAAAACTAAAACTTTTGAAATAGGAAAAGAGCCTTTAATCACATTCTTTACCATGTGCAATCATAAAATAGTCTAATATCTTCATTTTTGCCACAGACACATTCTTTACCATGTGCAATCATAAAATAGTCTAATATCTTCATTTTTTCCACAGACGTAGCTATTACCTTCGAAAACTAAAACTTTTGACACAGGAAAAGAGCCTTTAATCACATTCTTTACCATGTGCAATCATAAAATAGTCTAATATCTTCGTTTTTTCCACAAACATAGCTATTACCCTCAAAACTAAAACTTTTGAGTAGGAAAAGAGCCTTTAATCACATTCTTTACCATGTGCAATCATAAAATAGTCTAATATCTTCATTTTTTCCACGGACGAAGCATTACCCTCGAAAACTAAAACTTTTTAAATAGGAAAAGAGCCTTTAATCACATTCTTTACCAAGTGCAATCATAAAATAGTCTAATATCGTCATCTTTTTCCACGGACTTAGCTATTACCCCGAAAACTAAAACTTTTGAAATAGGAAAAGAGCTTTTAATCACATTTTTTACCATGTGCAATCATAAAATAGTCTAACATCTTCATTTTTTGAACATACGTAGCTATTACCCTCGAAAACTAAAACATTTGAAATAGGAAAATAGCCTTTAATCAGATTCTTTACCATGTGCAATCATGAAAAAAGTCTAATATCTTCATTTCTTCCACAGACGTAGCTATTACCCTCGAAAACTAAAACTTTTGAAATAGGAAAAGAGCCTTTAATCACATTCTTTACCATGTGCAATCATAAAATAGTCTAATATCTTCATTTTTTTTCACGGACGAAGCTATTACCCTCGAAAACTAAAACTTTTGAAATAGGAAAAGAGCCTTTAATCACATTCTTTACCATGTGCAATCATAAAATAGTCTAATATCTTCATTTTTTCCAAGACATAGCTATTACCCTCGAAAACTAAAACTTTTGAAATAGGAAAAGAGCCTTTAATCACATTCTTTACCATGTGCAATCATAAAATAGTTAATATCTTCATTTTTTCCACAGACGTAGCTATTACCCCCGAAAACTAAAACTTTTGAAATAGGAAAAGAGCCTTTAATCACATTCTTTACCATGTGCAATCATAAAATAGTCTAATATCTTCATTTTTTCCACAGACATAGCTATTACCCTCGAAAACTAAAACTTTTGAAATAGGAAAAGAGCCTTTAATCACATTCTTTACCATGTGCAATCATAAAATAGTCTAATATCTTCATTTTTTCCACACGAAGCTATTACCCTCGAAAACTAAAACTTTTGAAATAGGAAAAGAGCCTTTAATCACATTCTTTACCATGTGCAATCATAAAATAGTCTAATATCTTCATTTTTTCCACAGGACAAGCTATTACCCTCGAAAACTAAAACTTTTGAAATAGGAAAAGAGCCTTTAATCACATTCTTTACCATGTGCAATCATAAAATAGTCTAATATCTTCATTTTTTCCACAGACGTAGCTATTACCCCCGAAAACTAAAACTTTTGAAATAGGAAAAGAGCCTTTAATCACATTCTTTACCATGTGCAATCATAAATAGTCTAATATCTTCATTTTTTCCACAGACGTAGCTATTACCCCAAAAACTAAAACTTTTTAAATAGGAAAAGAGCCTTTAATCAAATTCTTTACCATGTGCAATCATAAAATAGTCTAATATCTTCATTTTTTCCACGACGAAGCTATTACCCTCGAAAACTAAAACTTTTGAAATAGGAAAAGAGCCTTTAATCACATTCTTTACCATGTGCAATCATAAAATAGTCTAATATCTTCATTTTTTCCACGGATGTAGCTATTACCCCCGAAAACTAAAACTTTTGAAATAGGAAAAGAGCCTTTAATCACATTCTTTACCATGTCAATCATAAAATAGTTAATATCTTCATTTTTTCACAGACATAGCTATTACCTCGAAAACTAAAACTTTTGAAATAGGAAAAGAGCCTTTAATCACATTCTTTACCATGTGCAATCATAAAATAGTCTAATATCTTCATTTTTTCCACAGACGTAGCTATTACCCCCGAAAACTAAAACTTTTGAAATAGGAAAAGAGCCTTTAATCACATTCTTTACCATGTGCAATCATAAAATAGTCTAATATCTTCATTTTTTCCACAGACGTAGCTATTACCCCCAAAACTAAAACTTTTGAAATAGGAAAAGAGCCTTTAATCACATTCTTTACCATGTGCAATCATAAAATAGTCTAATATCTTCATTTTTTCCACGATATAGCTATTACCCCGAAAACTAAAACTTTTGAAATAGGAAAAGAGCCTTTAATCACATTCTTTACCATGTGCAATCATAAAATAGTCTAATATCTTCATTTTTCCACAGACTAGCTATTACCCCCGAAAACTAAAACTTTTGAAATAGGAAAAGAGCCTTTAATCACATTCTTTACCATGTGCAATCATAAAATAGTCTAATATCTTCATTTTTTCCACAGACGTATAGCTATTACCCTCGAAAACTAAAACTTTTGAAATAGGAAAAGAGCCTTTAATCACATTCTTTACCATTGCAATCATAAAATAGTCTAATATTTTCATTTTTTCCACAGACGTAGCTATTACCTTCGAAAACTAAGACTTTTGAAATAGGAAAAGAGCCTTTAATCACATTCTTTACCATATGAAGTCATAAAATAGTCTAATATCTTCATTTTTTCCACGGATGTAGCTATTACCCCCGAAAACTAAAACTTTTGAAATAGGAAAAGAGCCTTTAATGACATTCTTTACCATGTGCAATCATAAATAGTCTAATATCTTCATTTTTTCCACGGACGAGCTATTACCCTCGAAAACTAAAACTTTTGAAATAGGAAAAGAGCCTTTAATCACATTCTTTACCATGTGCAATCATAAAATAGTCTAATATCTTCATTTTTTCCACAGACGTAGCTATTACCCTCGAAAACTAAAACTTTTGAAATAGGAAAAGAGCCTTTAATCACATTCTTTACCATGTGCAATCATAAAATAGTCTAATATCTTCATTTTTTCCACAGACGTAGCTATTACCCCCGAAAACTAAAACTTTTGAAATAGGAAAAGAGCCTTTAATCACATTCTTTACCATGTGCAATCATAAGATAGTCTAATATCTTCATTTTTTGCACAGACATAGCTAGTACCCTCTAAAACTAAAACTTTTGAAATAGGAAAAGAGCCTTTAATCACATTCTTTACCATGTGCAATCATAAAATAGTTCTAATATCTTCATTTTTTCCACGGATGTAGCTATTACCCCCGAAAACTAAAACTTTTGAAATAGGAAAAGAGCCTTTAATCACATTCTTTACCATGTGCAATCATAAAATAGTCTAATATCTTCATTTTTTCCACAATTAGCTATTACCCCAAAACTAAAACTTTTGAAATAGGAAAAGAGCCTTTAATCACATTCTTTACCATGTGCAATCATAAAATAGTCTAATATCTTCATTTTTTCCACATGTAGCTATTACCCCGAAAACTAAAACTTTTGAAATAGGAAAAGAGCCTTTAATCACATTCTTTACCATGTGCAATCATAAAATAGTCTAATATCTTCATTTTTTCCACAGATAGCTATTACCCCGAAAACTAAAACTTTTGAAATAGGAAAAGAGCCTTTAATCACATTCTTTACCATGTGCAATCATGAAATAGTTTAATATCTTCATTTTTTCCACAGACGTAGCTATTACCCCCGAAAACTAAAACTTTTGAAATAGGAAAAGAGCCTTTAATCACATTCTTTACCATGTGCAATCATAAAATAGTCTAATATCTTCATTTTTCCACAACGTAGCTATTACCCCAAAACTAAAACTTTTGAAATAGGAAAAGAGCCTTTAATCACATTCTTTACCATGTGCAATCATAAAATAGTCTAATATCTTCATTTTTTCCACGGATGTAGCTATTACCCTCGAAAACTAAAACTTTTGAAATAGGAAAAGAGCCTTTAATCACATTCTTTACCATTGCAATCATAAATAGTCTAATATCTTCATTTTTTCCACGGATGTAGCTATTACCCTCGAAAACTAAAACTTTTGAAATAGGAAAAGAGCCTTTAATCACATTCTTTACCATGTGCAATCATAAAATAGTCTAATATCTTCATTTTTTCCACGACAGCTATTACCCTCGAAAACTAAAACTTTTGAAATAGGAAAAGAGCCTTTAATCACATTCTTTACCATGTGCAATCATAAAATAGTCTAATATCTTCATTTTTTCCACAGACGTAGCTATTACCCTCGAAAACTAAAACTTTTGAAATAGGAAAAGAGCCTTTAATCACATTCTTTACCATGTGCAATCATAAAATAGTCTAATATCTTCATTTTTTCCACGACGAGCTATTACCCTCGAAAACTAAAACTTTTGAAATAGGAAAAGAGCCTTTAATCACATTCTTTACCATGTGCAATCATAAAATAGTCTAATATCTTCATTTTTTCCACAGACGTAGCTATTACCCTCGAAAACTAAAACTTTTGAAATAGGAAAAGAGCCTTTAATCACATTCTTTACCATGTGCAATCATAAAATAGTCTAATATCTTCATTTTTTCCACAGACGTAGCTATTACCCTCGAAAACTAAAACTTTTGAAATAGGAAAAGAGCCTTTAATCACATTCTTTACCATGTGCAATCATAAAATAGTCTAATATCTTCATTTTTTCCACACGAAGCTATTACCCTCGAAAACTAAAACTTTTGAAATAGGAAAAGAGCCTTTAATCACATTCTTTACCAGTGCAATCATAAAATAGTCTAATATCTTCATTTTTTCCACGGACTAGCTATTACCCCCGAAAACTAAAACTTTTGAAATAGGAAAAGAGCCTTTAATCACATTCTTTACCATGTGCAATCATAAAATAGTCTAATATCTTCATTTTTTCCACAGACGAGCTATTACCCTCGAAAACTAAAACTTTTGAAATAGGAAAAGAGCCTTTAATCACATTCTTTACCATGTGCAATCATAAATAGTCTAATATCTTCATTTCTTCCACAGACGTAGCTATTACCCTCGAAAACTAAAACTTTTGAAATAGGAAAAGAGCCTTTAATCACATTCTTTACCATGTGCAATCATAAAATAGTCTAATATCTTCATTTTTTCCACAGATATAGCTATTACCCCCGAAAACTAAAACTTTTGAAATAGGAAAAGAGCCTTTAATCACATTCTTTACCATGTGCAATCATAAAATAGTCTAATATCTTCATTTTTTCCACGGACGAAGCTATTACCCCGAAAACTAAAACTTTTGAAATAGGAAAAGAGCCTTTAATCACATTCTTTACCATGTGCAATCATAAAATAGTCTAATATCTTCATTTTTTCCACAGACGTAGCTATTACCCCCGAAAACTAAAACTTTTGAAATAGGAAAAGAGCCTTTAATCACATTCTTTACCATGTGCAATCATAAAATAGTCTAATATCTTCATTTTTTCCACAGACGTAGCTATTACCCTCGAAAACTAAAACTTTTGAAATAGGAAAAGAGCCTTTAATCACATTCTTTACCATGTGCAATCATAAAATAGTCTAATATCTTCATTTTTTCCACGATATAGCTATTACCCCGAAAACTAAAACTTTTGAAATAGGAAAAGAGCCTTTAATCACATTCTTTACCATGTGCAATCATAAAATAGTCTAATATCTTCATTTTTTCCACAGACTAGCTATTACCCCGAAAACTAAAACTTTTGAAATAGGAAAAGAGCCTTTAATCACATTCTTTACCATGTGCAATCATAAAATAGTCTAATATCTTCATTTTTTCCACAGACTTAGCTATTACCCCGAAAAACTAAAACTTTTGAAATAGGAAAAGAGCCTTTAATCACATTCTTTACCATGTGCAATCATAAAATAGTCTAATATCTTCATTTTTTCCACAGACTAGCTATTACCCCCGAAAACTAAAACTTTTGAAATAGGAAAAGAGCCTTTAATCACATTCTTTACCATGTGCAATCATAAAATAGTCTAATATCTTAATTTTTCCACAGACGTAGCTATTACCCCCGAAAACTAAAACTTTTGAAATAGGAAAAGAGCCTTTAATCACATTCTTTACCATGTGCAATCATAAAATAGTCTAATATCTTCATTTTTTCCACAGATATAGCTATTACCCTCGAAAACTAAAACTTTTGAAATAGGAAAAGAGCCTTTAATCACATTCTTTACCATGTGCAATCATAAAATAATCTAATATCTTCATTTTTTCCACAGACGTAGCTATTACCCTCGAAAACTAAAACTTTTGAAATAGGAAAAGAGCCTTTAATCACATTCTTTACCATGTGCAATCATAAAATAGTCTAATATCTTCATTTTTTCCACAGACGTAGCTATTACCCTCGAAAACTAAAACTTTTGAAATAGGAAAAGAGCCTTTAATCACATTCTTTACCATGTGCAATCATAAAATAGTCTAATATCTTCATTTTTTCCACAGACGTAGCTATTACCCTGAAAACTAAAACTTTTGAAATAGGAAAAGAGCCTTTAATCACATTCTTTACCATGTGCAATCATAAAAGTCTAATATCTTCATTTTTTCCACAGACGTAGCTATTACCCCCGAAAACTAAAACTTTTGAAATAGGAAAAGAGCCTTTAATCACATTCTTTACCATGTGCAATCATAAAATAGTCTAATATCTTCATTTTTTCCACGATGTAGCTATTACCCCCGAAAACTAAAACTTTTGAAATAGGAAAAGAGCCTTTAATCACATTCTTTACCATTTGCAATCATAAAATAGTCTAATATCTTCATTTTTTCCACGATGTAGCTATTACCCCCGAAAACTAAAACTTTTGAAATAGGAAAAGAGCCTTTAATCACATTCTTTACCATGCGCAATCATAAAATAGTCTAATATCTTCATTTTTTCACAGACGAAGCTATTACCCTCGAAAACTAAAACTTTTGAAATAGGAAAAGAGCCTTTAGTCATATTCTTTACCATGTGCAATCATAAAATAGTCTAATATCTTCATTTTTCCACAGACGTAGCTATTACCCTCGAAAACTAAAACTTTTGAAATAGGAAAAGAGCCTTTAATCACATTCTTTACCATGTGCAATCATAAATAGTCTAATATCTTCATTTTTTCCACAGACGTAGCTATTACCCCGAAAACTAAAACTTTTGAAATAGGAAAAGAGCCTTTAATCACATTCTTTACCATGTGCAATCATAAAATAGTCTAATATCTTCATTTTTTCCACATACGTAGCTATTACCCCGAAAACTAAAACTTTTGAAATAGGAAAAGAGCCTTTAATCACATTCTTTACCATGCGCAATCATAAAATAGTCTAATATCTTCATTTTTTCACAGACGAGCTATTACCCTCGAAAACTAAAACTTTTGAAATAGGAAAAGAGCCTTTAGTCATATTCTTTACCATGTGCAATCATAAATAGTCTAATATCTTCATTTTTCCACAGACGTAGCTATTACCCTCGAAAACTAAAACTTTTGAAATAGGAAAAGAGCCTTTAATCAATTCTTTACCATGTGCAATCATAAAATAGTCTAATATCTTCATTTCTTCCACATACGTAGCTATTACCCTCGAAAACTAAAACTTTTGAAATAGGAAAAGAGCCTTTAATGACATTCTTTACCATGTGCAATCATAAAATAGTCTAATATCTTCATTTTTTCCACGGATGTAGCTATTACCCCCGAAAACTAAAACTTTTGAAATAGGAAAAGAGCCTTTAATCACATTCTTTACCATGTGCAATCATAAAATAGTCTAATATCTTCATTTTTTCACAGACGAAGCTATTACCCTCGAAAACTAAAACTTTTGAAATAGGAAAAGAGCCTTTAATCATATTCTTTACCATGTGCAATCATAAAATAGTCTAATATCTTCATTTCTTCCACAGACATAGCTATTACCCTCGAAAACTAAAACTTTTGAAATAGGAAAAGAGCCTTTAATCACATTCTTTACCACGTGCAATCATAAAATAATCTAATATCTTCATTTTTTCCACAGACATAGCTATTACCCCGAAAACTAAAACTTTTGAAATAGGAAAAGAGCCTTTAATCACATTCTTTACCATGTGCAATCATAAATAGTCTAATATCTTCATTTTTTCCACAGAAGTAGCTCTTACCCCGAAAACTAAAACTTTTGAAATAGGAAAAGAGCCTTTAATCACATTCTTACCATTTGCAATCATAAAATAGTCTAATATCTTCATTTTTTCCACGGATGTAGCTATTACCCCCAAAACTAAAACTTTTGAAATAGAAAAAGAGCCTTTAATCACATTCTTTACCATGCGCAATCATAAAATAGTCTAATATCTTCATTTTTTCACAGATGAAGCTATTACCCTCGAAAACTAAAACTTTTGAAATAGGAAAAGAGCCTTTAGTCATTTCTTTACCATGTGCAATCATAAATAGTCTAATATCTTCATTTCTTTCCACAGACGTAGCTATTACCCTCGAAAACTAAAACTTTTGAAATAGGAAAAGAGCCTTTAATCACATTCTTTACCATGTGCAATCATAAAATAGTCTAATATCTTCATTTTTTCCACAGACATAGCTCTTACCCCCAAAAACTAAAACTTTTGAAATAGGAAAAGAGCCTTTAATCACATTCTTTACCATGTGCAATCATAAAATAGTCTAATATCTTCATTTTTTCCACGGACTTAGTTATTACCCCCGAAAACTAAAACTTTTGAAATAGGAAAATAGCCTTTAATCACATTCTTCACCATGTGTAATCATGAAATAGTTTAATATCTTCATTTTTTCCACAGACGTAGCTATTACCCCCGAAAACTAAAACTTTTGAAATAGGAAAAGAGCCTTTAATCAAATTCTTGACCATATGCAAACATAAAATAGTCTAATATCTTCATTTCTTCCACATACGTAGCTATTACCCTCGAAAACTAAAACTTTTGAAATAGGAAAAGAGCCTTTAATGACATTCTTTACCATGTGCAATCATAAAATAGTCTAATATCTTCATTTTTTCCACGGATGTAGCTATTACCCCCGAAAACTAAAACTTTTGAAATAGAAAAAGAGCCTTTAATCACATTCTTTACCATGCGCAATCATAAAATAGTCTAATATCTTCATTTTTTCACAGACGAAGCTATTACCCTCGAAAACTAAAACTTTTGAAATAGGAAAAGAGCCTTTAGTCATATTCTTTACCATGTGCAATCATATAATAGTCTAATATCTTCATTTCTTCCACAGACGTAGCTATTACCCTCGAAAACTAAAACTTTTGAAATAGGAAAAGAGCCTTTAATCACATTCTTTACCATGTGCAACCATAAAATAATCTAATATCTTCATTTTTTCCACAGACTTAGCTCTTACCCCCAAAAACTAAAACTTTTGAAATAGGAAAAGAGCCTTTAATCACATTCTTTACCATGTGCAATCATAAAAGAGTCTAATATCGTCATCTCTTCCACGGACTTAGCTATTACCCCCGAAAACTAAAACTTTTGAAATAGGAAAAGAGCCTTTAATCACATTCTTTACCATGTGTAATCATGAAATAGTTTAATATCTTCATTTTTTCCACAGACGTAGCTATTACCCCCGAAAACTAAAACTTTTGAAATAGGAAAAGAGCCTTTAATCAAATTCTTGACCATGTGCAATCATAAAATAGTCTAATATCTTCATTTTTTCCACAGACGTAGCTATTACCCTCGAAAACTAAAACTTTTGACACAGGAAAAGAGCCTTTAATCATATTCTTTACCATGTGCATTCATAAGATAGTTTAATATCTTCATTTTTTCCACAAACATAGCTATTACCCTCGAAAACTAAAACTTTTGAAATAGAAAAACAGCCTTTAAATCACATTCTTTACCACGTGCAATCATAAAATAGTCTAATATCTTCATTTTTTCCACGGACGAAGCTATTAACTTTGAAAACTAAAACTTTTGAAATAGGAAAAGAGCCTTTAATCACATTCTTTACCATGTGTAATCATGAAATAGTTTAATATCTTCATTTTTTCCACAGACGTAGCTATTACCCCCAAAAACAAAAATTTTTGAAATAGGAAAAGAGCCTTTAATCACATTCTTTACCATGTGCAATCATAAAATTGTCTAATATCTTCATTTCTTCCACAGACGTAGCTATTACTCTCGAAAACTAAAACTTTTGAAATAGGAAAAGAGCCTTTAATCACATTCTTTACCATTTGCAATCATAAAATAGTCTAATATCTTCATTTTTTCCACGGATGTAGCTATTACCCCCGAAAACTAAAACTTTTGAAATAGGAAAAGAGCCTTTAATCACATTCTTTACCATGCGCAATCATAAAATAGTCTAATATCTTCATTTTTTCACGGACGAAGCTATTACTCTCGAAAACTAAATTTTTTGAAATAGGAAAAGAGCCTTTAGTCATATTCTTTACCATGTGCAATCATAAAATAGTCTAATATCTTCATTTCTTCCGCAGACGTAGCTATTACCCTCGAAAACTAAAACTTTTGAAATAGGAAAAGAGCCTTTAGTCATATTCTTTACCATGTGCAATCATAAAATAGTCTAATATCTTCATTTCTTCCACAGACGTAGCTATTACCCTCGAAAACTAAAACTTTTGAAATAGGAAAAGAGCCTTTAATCACATTCTTTACCATGTGCAATCATAAAATAGTCTAATATCTTCATTTTTTCCACATACGTAGCTATTACCCCGAAAACTAAAACTTTTGAAATAGGAAAAGAGCCTTTAATCACATTCTTTACCATGTGCAATCATAAAATAGTCTAATATCTTCATTTTTTCCACGACGTAGCTATTACCCTCGAAAACTAAAACTTTTGAAATAGGAAAAGAGCCTTTAATCACATTCTTTACCATGCGCAATCATAAAATAGTCTAATATCTTCATTTTTTCACAGACGAAGCTATTACCCTCGAAAACTAAAACTTTTGAAATAGGAAAAGAGCCTTTAATCATATTCTTTACCATGTGCAATCATAAAATAGTCTAATATCTTCATTTCTTCCACAGACGTAGCTATTACCCTCGAAAACTAAAACTTTTGAAATAGGAAAAGAGCCTTTAATCAAATTCTTTACCATGTGCAATCATAAAATAGTCTAATATCTTCATTTCTTCCACATACGTAGCTATTACCCTCGAAAACTAAAACTTTTGAAATAGGAAAAGAGCCTTTAATGACATTCTTTACCATGTGCAATCATAAAATAGTCTAATATCTTCATTTTTTCCACGGATGTAGCTATTACCCCCGAAAACTAAAACTTTTGAAATAGGAAAAGAGCCTTTAATCACATTCTTTACCATGCGCAATCATAAAATAGTCTAATATCTTCATTTTTTCACAGACATAGCTATTACCCTCGAAAACTAAAACTTTTGAAATAGGAAAAGAGCCTTTAATCACATTCTTTACCATGTGCAATCATAAAATAGTCTAATATCTTCATTTCTTCCACAGACGTAGCTCTTACCCCGAAAACTAAAACTTTTTAAATAGGAAAAGAGCCTTTAATCACATTCTTTATCATGTGCAATCATAAAATAGTCTAATATCTTCATTTTTTCCACAGACATAGCTCTTACCCCGAAAACTAAAACTTTTGAAATAGGAAAAGAGCCTTTAATCACATTCTTCCATGTGCAATCATAAAATAGTCTAATATCTTCATTTTTTCCACAGATAGCTATTACCCCGAAAACTAAAACTTTTGAAATAGGAAAAGAGCCTTTAATCACATTCTTTACCATTGCAATCATAAAATAGTCTAATATCTTCATTTTTTCCACGATGTAGCTATTACCCTCGAAAACTAAAACTTTTGAAATAGGAAAAGAGCCTTTAATCACATTCTTTACCATGTGCAATCATAAAATAGTCTAATATCTTCATTTTTTCACAGATGAGCTATTACCCTCGAAAACTAAAACTTTTGAAATAGGAAAAGAGCCTTTAATCACATTCTTTACCATGTGCAATCATAAAATAGTCTAATATCTTCATTTTTTCCACAGACGTAGCTATTACCCTCGAAAACTAAAACTTTTGAAATAGGAAAAGAGCCTTTAATCACATTCTTTACCATGTGCAATCATAAAATAGTCTAATATCTTCATTTTTTCCACAGACATAGCTATTACCCCCAAAACTAAAACTTTTGAAATAGGAAAAGAGCCTTTAATCACATTCTTTACCATGTGCAATCATAAAAGAGTCTAATATCTTCATTTTTTCCACGACTTAGCTATTACCCCCGAAAACTAAAACTTTTGAAATAGGAAAAGAGCCTTTAATCACATTCTTCACCATGTGCAATCATAAATAGTCTAATATCTTCATTTTTTCCACAGACGTAGCTATTACCCCCGAAAACTAAAACTTTTGAAATAGGAAAAGAGCCTTTAATCAAATTCTTTACCATGTGCAATCATAAAATAGTCTAATATATTCATTTTTTCCACATACGTAGCTATTACCCTCGAAAACTAAAACTTTTGAAATAGTAAAAGAGCCTTTAATGACATTCTTTACCATGTGCAATCATAAAATAGTCTAATATCTTCATTTTTTCCACGACGTAGCTATTACCCTCGAAAACTAAAACTTTTGAAATAGGAAAAGAGCCTTTAATCACATTCTTTACCATGTGCAATCATAAAATAGTCTAATATCTTCATTTTTTCACAGACGAAGCTATTACCCTCGAAAACTAAAACTTTTGAAATAGGAAAAGAGCCTTTAATCACATTCTTTACCATGTGCAATCATAAAATAGTCTAATATCTTCATTTTTTCCACAGACGTAGCTATTACCCTCGAAAACTAAAACTTTTGAAATAGGAAAAGAGCCTTTAATCACATTCTTTACCATGTGCAATCATAAAATAGTCTAATATCTTCATTTTTTCCACAGACTTAGCTATTACCCCCAAAAACTAAAACTTTTGAAATAGGAAAAGAGCCTTTAATCACATTCTTTACCATGTGCAATCATAAAAGAGTCTAATATCTTCATTCTTCCACGGACTTAGCTATTACCCCCGAAAACTAAAACTTTTGAAATAGGAAAAGAGCCTTTAATCACATTCTTTACCATGTGCAATCATAAAATAGTCTAATATCTTCATTTTTTCCACAGACGTAGCTATTACCCCCGAAAACTAAAACTTTTGAAATAGGAAAAGAGCCTTTAATCAAATTCTTTACCATGTGCAATCATAAAATAGTCTAATATCTTCATTTTTTCCACAGACGTAGCTATTACCCTCGAAAACTAAAACTTTTGACACAGGAAAAGAGCCTTTAATCATATTCTTTACCATGTGCATTCATAAGATAGTCTAATATCTTCATTTTTTCCACAAACATAGCTATTACCCTCGAAAACTAAAACTTTTGAAATAGGAAAAAGCCTTTAAATCACATTCTTTACCACGTGCAATCATAAAATAGTCTAATATCTTCATTTTTTCCACGGACGAAGCTATTACTTTGAAAACTAAAACTTTTGAAATAGGAAAAGAGCCTTTAATCACATTCTTTACCATGTGCAATCATAAAATAGTCTAATATCTTCATTTTTTCCACAGACGTTGCTATTACCCCCCAAAACTAAAACTTTTGAAATAGGAAAAGAGCCTTTAATCACATTCTTTACCATGTGCAATCATAAAATTGTCTAATATCTTCATTTTTTCCACAGACGTAGCTATTACCTCGAAAACTAAAACTTTTGAAATAGGAAAAGAGCCTTTAATCACATTCTTTACCATTTGCAATCATAAAATAGTCTAATATCTTCATTTTTTCCACGGATGTAGCTATTACCCCCGAAAACTAAAACTTTTGAAATAGGAAAAGAGCCTTTAATCACATTCTTTACCATGCGCAATCATAAAATAGTCTAATATCTTCATTTTTTCACGGACGAAGCTATTACCTCGAAAACTAAATTTTTTGAAATAGGAAAAGAGCCTTTAGTCATATTCTTTACCATGTGCAATCATAAAATAGTCTAATATCTTCATTTCTTCCGCAGACGTAGCTATTACCCTCGAAAACTAAAACTTTTGAAATAGGAAAAGAGCCTTTAATCACATTCTTTACCATGTGCAATCATAAAATAGTCTAATATCTTCATTTTTCCACAGACGTAGCTATTACCCTCGAAAACTAAAACTTTTGAAATAGGAAAAGAGCCTTTAATCACATTCTTTACCATGTGCAATCATAAAATAGTCTAATATCTTCATTTTTTCCACAGACGTAGCTATTACCCCGAAAACTAAAACTTTTGAAATAGGAAAAGAGCCTTTAATCACATTCTTTACCATGTGCAATCATAAAATAGTCTAATATCTTCATTTTTTCCACAGACGTAGCTATTACCCTCGAAAACTAAAACTTTTGAAATAGGAAAAGAGCCTTTAATCACATTCTTTACCATGCAATCATAAAATAGTCTAATATCTTCATTTTTTCCACAGACGTAGCTATTACCCTCGAAAACTAAAACTTTTGAAATAGGAAAAGAGCCTTTAATCACATTCTTTACCATGTGCAATCATAAAATAGTCTAATATCTTCATTTTTTCCACGACGTAGCTATTACCCTCGAAAACTAAAACTTTTGAAATAGGAAAAGAGCCTTTAATCACATTCTTTACCATGTGCAATCATAAAATAGTCTAATATCTTCATTTTTTTCACGGACGTAGCTATTACCCCGAAAACTAAAACTTTTGAAATAGGAAAAGAGCCTTTAATCATATTCTTTACCATGTGCAATCATAAAATAGTCTAATATCTTCATTTTTTCCACAGACGTAGCTATTACCCTCGAAAACTAAAACTTTTGAAATAGGAAAAGAGCCTTTAATCACATTCTTTACCATGTGCAATCATAAAATAGTCTAATATCTTCATTTTTTCCACAGACGTAGCTATTACCCTCGAAAACTAAAACTTTTGAAATAGGAAAAGAGCCTTTAATCACATTCTTTACCATGTGCAATCATAAAATAGTCTAATATCTTCATTTTTTCCACAGACATAGCTCTTACCCCCGAAAACTAAAACTTTTGAAATAGGAAAAGAGCCTTTAATCACATTCTTTACCATGTGTAATCATGAAATAGTTTAATATCTTCATTTTTTCCACGGACGTAGCTATTACCCCGAAAACTAAAACTTTTGAAATAGGAAAAGAGCCTTTAATCACATTCTTACCATTGCAATCATAAAATAGTCTAATATCTTCATTTTTTCCACGGACGTAGCTATTACCCCGAAAACTAAAACTTTTGAAATAGGAAAAGAGCCTTTAATCACATTCTTTACCATTGCAATCATAAAATAGTCTAATATCTTCATTTTTTCCACATGTAGCTATTACCCTCGAAAACTAAAACTTTTGAAATAGGAAAAGAGCCTTTAATCACATTCTTTACCATGTGCAATCATAAAATAGTCTAATATCTTCATTTTTTCCAGACGTAGCTATTACCCTCGAAAACTAAAACTTTTGAAATAGGAAAAGAGCCTTTAATCACATTCTTTACCATGTGCAATCATAAAATAGTCTAATATCTTCATTTTTTCCACAGACGAGCTATTACCCTCGAAAACTAAAACTTTTGAAATAGGAAAAGAGCCTTTAATCACATTCTTTACCATGTGCAATCATAAAATAGTCTAATATCTTCATTTCTTCCACAGACTTAGCTATTACCCCGAAAACTAAAACTTTTGAAATAGGAAAAGAGCCTTTAATCACATTCTTTACCATGTGCAATCATAAAATAGTCTAATATCTTCATTTTTTCCACAGACTTAGCTATTACCCCCGAAAACTAAAACTTTTGAAATAGGAAAAGAGCCTTTAATCACATTCTTTACCATGTGCAATCATAAAATAGTCTAATATCTTCATTTTCCACGACGTAGCTATTACCCTCGAAAACTAAAACTTTTGAAATAGGAAAAGAGCCTTTAATCACATTCTTTACCATGTGCAATCATAAAATAGTCTAATATCTTCATTTTTTCCACAGACGTAGCTATTACCCCCGAAAACTAAAACTTTTGAAATAGGAAAAGAGCCTTTAATCACATTCTTTACCATGTGCAATCATAAAATAGTCTAATATCTTCATTTTTTCCACAGACGTAGCTATTACCCTCGAAAACTAAAACTTTTGAAATAGGAAAAGAGCCTTTAATCATATTCTTTACCATGTGCAATCATAAATAGTCTAATATCTTCATTTTTTCCACAGACGTAGCTATTACCCTCGAAAACTAAAATTTTTGAAATAGGAAAAGAGCCTTTAATCACATTCTTTACCATGTGCAATCATAAAATAGTCTAATATCTTCATTTTTTCCACACGAGCTATTACTCTTAAAACTAAAACTTTTGAAATAGGAAAAGAGCCTTTAATCACATTCTTTACCATGTGCAATCATAAAATAGTCTAATATCTTCATTTTTTCCACAGACGTAGCTATTACCCCCAAAACTAAAACTTTTGAAATAGGAAAAGAGCCTTTAATCACATTCTTTACCATGTGCAATCATAAAATTTCTAATATCTTCATTTTTTCCACAGACGTAGCTATTACCCCCGAAAACTAAAACTTTTGAAATAGGAAAAGAGCCTTTAATCACATTCTTTACCATGTGCAATCATAAAATAGTCTAATATCTTCATTTTTTCCACAGACGTAGCTATTACCCTCGAAAACTAAAACTTTTGAAATAGGAAAAGAGCCTTTAATCACATTCTTTACCATGTGCAATCATAAAATAGTCTAATATCTTCATTTTTTCCACACAAGCTATTACCCTCGAAAACTAAAACTTTTGAAATAGGAAAAGAGCCTTTAATCACATTCTTTACCATGTGCAATCATAAAATAGTCTAATATCTTCATTTTTTCCACGGACGTAGCTCTTACCCCCGAAAACTAAAACTTTTGAAATAGGAAAAGAGCCTTTAATCACATTCTTTACTATGTGCAATCATAAAATAGTCTAATATCTTCATTTTTTCCACAGACGTAGCTATTACCCTCGAAAACTAAAACTTTTGAAATAGGAAAAGAGCCTTTAATCACATTCTTTACCATGTGCAATCATAAAATAGTCTAATATCTTCATTTCTTCCACAGACGTCGCTATTACCCTCGAAAACTAAAACTTTTGAAATAGGAAAAGAGCCTTTAATCACATTCTTTACCATGTGCAATCATAAAATAGTCTAATATCTTCATTTTTTCCACGGACGAGCTATTACCCCCGAAAACTAAAACTTTTGAAATAGGAAAAGAGCCTTTAATCACATTCTTTACCATGCGCAATCATAAAATAGTCTAATATCTTCATTTTTTCACAGACGTAGCTATTACCCTCGAAAACTAAAACTTTTGAAATAGGAAAAGAGCCTTTAATCACATTCTTTACCATGTGCAATCATAAAATAGTCTAATATCTTCATTTCTTCCACAGACGTAGCTATTACCCTCGAAAACTAAAACTTTTGAAATAGGA
>NW_027063736.1:0-31244 GCF_032884065.1 Artemia franciscana
AGTTTTCGAGGGTAATAGTTAAGTATGTTGAAAAAATGAAGATATTAGACTATTTTATGATTGCACATGGTAAAGAGTGTGATTAAAGGCTCTTTTCCTATGTCAAAAGTTTTAGTTTTCGAGGGTAATAGCTACGTATGTTGAAAAAATGAAGATATTAGACTATTTTATGATTGCACATGGTAAAGAGTGTGATTAAAGGCTCTTTTCCTATGTCGAAAGTTTTAATTTTCGAGGGTAATAGCTACGTATGTTGGAAAAATGAAGATATTAGACTATTTTATGATTGCACCTGGTAAAGAATGTGCTTAAAGGCTCTTTTCCTATGTCAAAAGTTTTAGTTTTCGAGGGTAATAGCTACGTGTGTTTAAAAAATGAAGATATTAGACTATTTTATGATTGCAAATTGTAAAGAATGTGATTAAAGGCTCTTTTCCTATGTCAGAAGTTTTAGTTTTTGAGGGTAATAGCTACGTATGTTGAAAAAATGAAGATATTAGACTATTTTATGATTGCACATGGTAAAGAATGTGCTTAAAGGCTCTTTTCCTATGTCACTAATTTTAGTTGTCGAGGATAATAGCTACGTATGTTGAAAAAATGAAGATATTAGACTATTTTATGATTGCAAATGGTAAAGAATGTGATTAAAGGCTCTTTTCCTATGTCAAAAGTTTTAGTTTTCAAGGGTAATAGCTACGTATGTTGAAAAAATGAAGATATTAGACTATTTTATGATTGCGAATGGTAAAGAATGTGATTAAAGGCTCTTTTCCTATGTCACAAAATTTCGTTTAAGAGGGTAATAGCTACGGATGTTGAAAAAATAAAGATATTAGACTATTATATGATTGCAAATGGTAAAGAATGTGATTAAAGGCTCTTTTCCTATTTCAAAAGTTTTAGTTATCGAGGGTAATAGCTACGTATGTTGAAAAAATGAATATATTAGACTATTTTATTATTGCACATGGTAAAGAATGTGATTAAAGGCTCTTTTCCTATTTCAAAAGTTTTAGTTTTCGAGGGTAATAGCTACGTATGTTGAAAAAATGAAGATATTAGACTATTTTATGATTGCACATGGTAAAGAATGTGATTAAAGGCTCTTTTCCTATTTCAAAAGTTTTAGTTTTCGAGGGTAATAGCTACCTATGTTGAAAAAATGAAGATATTAGACTATTTTATGATTGCAAATGGTAAAGAATGTGATTAAAGGCTCTTTTCCTATGTCAAAAGTTTTAGTTTTCGAGGGTAATAGCTACGTATTTTGAAAAAATGAAGATATTAGACTATTTTATGATTACAAATGGTAAAAAATGTGATTAAAGGCTCTTTTCCTATGTCAAAAGTTTTAGTTTTCGAGGGTAATAGCTACGTATGTTGAAAAAATGAAGATATTAGACTATTTTATGATTGCAAATGGTAAAGAATGTGATTAAAGGCTCTTTTCCTATGTCAAAAGTTTTAGTTTTCGAGGGTAATAGCTACGTATGTTGAAAAAATGAAGATATTAGACTGTTTTATGATTGCACATGGTAAAGAGTGTGATTAAAGGCTCTTTTCCTATGTCAAAAGTTTTAGTTTTCGAGGGTAATAGCTACGTATGTTGGAATAATGAAGATATTAGACTATTTATGATTGCACCTGGTAAAGAATGTGCTTAAAGGCTCTTTTCCGGTGTCAAAAGTTTTAGTTTTCGAGGGTAATAGCTACGTGTGTTGAAAAAATGAAGATATTAGTCTATTTTATGATTGCAAATGGTAAAGAATGTGATTAAAGGTTCTTTTCCTATGTCAAAAGTTTTAGTTTTCTAGGGTAATAGCTACGTATGTTGGAAAAATTAAGATATTAGACTATTTTATGATTGCAAATGGTAAAGAATGTGATTAAAGGCTCTTTTCCTATGTCAAAAGTTTTAGTTTTCGAGGGTAATAGCTACGTATGTTGAAAAAATGAAGATATTAGACTATTTTATGATTGCACATGGTAAAGAATGTGATTAAAGGCTCTTTTCCTATGTCAAAAGTTTTAGTTTTCGAGGGTAATAGCTACGTATGTTGAAAAAATGAAGATATTAGACTATTTTATGATTGCAAATGGTAAAGAATGTGATTAAAGGCTCTTTTCCTATGTCAAAGTTTTAGTTTTCGAGGGTAATAGCTACGTATGTTGAAAAAATGAAGATATTAGACTATTTTATGATTGCACATGGTAAAGAATGTGATTAAAGGCTCTTTTCCTATGTCAAAAGTTTTAGTTTTCGAGGGTAATAGCTACGTATGTTGAAAAAATGAAGATATTAGACTATTTTATGATTGCAAATGGTAAAGAATGTGATTAAAGGCTCTTTTCCTATTTCAAAAGTTTTAGTTTTCGAGGGTAATAGCTACGTATGTTGAAAAAATGAAGATATTAGACTATTTTATGATTGCACATGGTAAAGAATGTGATTAAAGGCTCTTTTCCTATGTCAAAAAGTTTTAGTTTTCGAGGGTAATAGCTACGTATGTTGAAAAAATGAAGATATTAGACTATTTTATGATTGCAAATGGTAAAGAATGTGATTAAAGGCTCTTTTCCTATTTCAAAAGTTTTAGTTTTCGAGGGTAATAGCTACGTATGTTGAAAAAATGAAGATATTAGACTATTTTATGATTGCAATGGTAAAGAATGTGATTAAAGGCTCTTTTCCTATGTCAAAAGTTTTAGTTTTCGAGGGTAATAGCTACGTATTTTGAAAAAATGAAGATATTAGACTATTTTATGATTGCAAATGGTAAAGAATGTGATTAAAGGCTCTTTTCCTATGTCAAAAGTTTTAGTTTTCGAGGGTAATAGCTACGTATGTTGAAAAAATGAAGATATTAGACTATTTTATGATTGCAAATGGTAAAGAATGTGATTAAAGGCTCTTTTCCTATGTCAAAAAGTTTTAGTTTTCGAGGGTAATAGCTACGTATGTTGAAAAAATGAAGATATTAGACTATTTTATGATTGCAAATGGTAAAGAATGTGATTAAAGGCTCTTTTCCTATTTCAAAAGTTTTAGTTTCGAGGGTAATAGCTACGTATGTTGAAAAAATGAAGATATTAGACTATTTTATGATTGCACATGGTAAAGAATGTGATTAAAGGCTCTTTTCCTATTTCAAAAGTTTTAGTTTTCGAGGGTAATAGCTACGTATGTTGAAAAAATGAAGATATTAGACTATTTTATGATTGCACATGGTAAAGAATGTGATTAAAGGCTCTTTTCCTATGTCAAAAGTTTTAGTTTTCGAGGGTAATAGCTACGTATGTTGAAAAAATGAAGATATTAGACTATTTTATGATTGCAAATGGTAAAGAATGTGATTAAAGGCTCTTTTCCTATGTCAAAAGTTTTAGTTTTCGAGGGTAATAGCTACGTATGTTGAAAAAATGAAGATATTAGACTATTTTATGATTGCAAATGGTAAAGAATGTGATTAAAGGCTCTTTTCCTATGTCAAAAGTTTTAGTTTTCGAGGGTAATAGCTACGTATGTTGAAAAAATGAAGATATTAGACTATTTTATGATTGCACATGGTAAAGAGTGTGATTAAAGGCTCTTTTCCTATGTCAAAAGTTTTAGTTTTCGAGGGTAATAGCTACGTGTGTTGAAAAAATGAAGATATTAGACTATTTTATGATTGCAAATGGTAAAGAATGTGATTAAAGGCTCTTTTCCTATGTCAAAAGTTTTAGTTTTCGAGGGTAATAGCTACGTATGTTGAAAAAATGAAGATATTAGACTATTTTATGATTGCAAATGGTAAAGAATGTGATTAAAGGCTCTTTTCCTATGTCAAAAGTTTTAGTTTTCGAGGGTAATAGCTACGTATGTTGAAAAAATGAAGATATTAGACTATTTTATGATTGCACATGGTAAAGAGTGTGATTAAAGGCTCTTTTCCTATGTCAAAAGTTTTAGTTTTCGAGGGTAATAGCTACGTATGTTGGAAAATGAAGATATTAGACTATTTTATGATTGCACCTGGTAAAGAATGTGCTTAAAGGCTCTTTTCCTATGTCAAAAGTTTTAGTTTTCGAAGGGTAATAGCTACGTGTGTTGAAAAAATGAAGATATTAGACTATTTTATGATTGCAAATGGTAAAGAATGTGATTAAAGGCTCTTTTCCTATGTCACAAAATTTCGTTTAAGAGGGTAATAGCTACGGATGTTGAAAAAATAAAGATATTAGACTATTTTATGATTGCAAATGGTAAAGAATGTGATTAAAGGCTCTTTTCCTATTTCAAAAGTTTTAGTTATCGAGGGTAATAGCTACGTATGTTGAAAAAATGAATATATTAGACTATTTTATGATTGCACATGGTAAAGAATGTGATTAAAGGCTCTTTTCCTATTTAAAAAGTTTTAGTTTTCGAGGGTAATAGCTACGTATGTTGAAAAAATGAAGATATTAGACTATTTTATGATTGCAAATGGTAAAGAATGTGATTAAAGGCTCTTTTCCTATGTCAAAAGTTTTAGTTTTCGAGGGTAATAGCTACGTATGTTGAAAAAATGAAGATATTAGACTATTTTATGATTGCAAATGGTAAAGAATGTGATTAAAGGCTCTTTTCCTATGTCAAAAGTTTTAGTTTTCGAGGGTAATAGCTACGTATGTTGAAAAAATGAAGATATTAGACTATTTTATGATTGCAAATGGTAAAGAATGTGATTAAAGGCTCTTTTCCTATGTCAAAAGTTTTAGTTTCGAGGGTAATAGCTACGTATGTTGAAAAAATGAAGATATTAGACTATTTTATGATTGCACATGGTAAAGAATGTGATTAAAGGCTCTTTTCCTATTTAAAAGTGTCAAAAGTTTTAGTTTTCGAGGGTAATAGCTACGTGTGTTGAAAAAATGAAGATATTAGACTATTTTATGATTGCAAATGGTAAAGAATGTGATTAAAGGCTCTTTTCCTATGTCAAAAGTTTTAGTTTTCGAGGGTAATAGCTACGTATGTTGAAAAAATGAAGATATTAGACTATTTTATGATTGCACATGGTAAAGAATGTGATTAAAGGCTCTTTTCCTATGTCAAAAGTTTTAGTTTTCGAGGGTAATAGCTACGTATGTTGAAAAAATGAAGATATTAGACTATTTTATGATTGCAAATGGTAAAGAATGTGATTAAAGGCTCTTTTCCTATGTCAAAAGTTTTAGTTTTCGAGGGTAATAGCTACGTATGTTGAAAAAATGAAGATATTAGACTATTTTATGATTGCAAATGGTAAAGAATGTGATTAAAGGCTCTTTTCCTATGTCAAAAGTTTTAGTTTTCGAGGGTAATAGCTACGTATGTTGAAAAAATGAAGATATTAGACTATTTTATGATTGCAAATGGTAAAGAATGTGATTAAAGGCTCTTTTCCTATGTCAAAAGTTTTAGTTTTCGAGGGTAATAGCTACGTATGTTGAAAAAATGAAGATATTAGACTATTTTATGATTGCAAATGGTAAAGAATGTGATTAAAGGCTCTTTTCCTATGTCAAAAGTTTTAGTTTTCGAGGGTAATAGCTACGTATGTTGAAAAAATGAAGATATTAGACTATTTTATGATTGCAAATGGTAAAGAATGTGATTAAAGGCTCTTTTCCTATGTCAAAAGTTTTAGTTTTCGAGGGTAATAGCTACGTATGTTGAAAAAATGAAGATATTAGACTATTTTATGATTGCAAATGGTAAAGAATGTGATTAAAGGCTCTTTTCCTATGTCAAAAGTTTTAGTTTTCGAGGGTAATAGCTACGTATGTTGAAAAAATGAAGATATTAGACTATTTTATGATTGCACATGGTAAAGAATGTGATTAAAGGCTCTTTTCCTATGTCAAAAGTTTTAGTTTTCGAGGGTAATAGCTACGTATGTTGGAAAAATGAAGATATTAGACTATTTTATGATTGCACATGGTAAAGAATGTGCTTAAAGGCTCTTTTCCTATGTCAAAAGTTTTAGTTTTCGAGGGTAATAGCTACGTGTGTTGAAAAAATGAAGATATTAGACTATTTTATGATTGCAAATGGTAAAGAATGTGATTAAAGGCTCTTTTCCTATGTCAAAAGTTTTAGTTTTCGAGGGTAATAGCTACGTATGTTGAAAAAATGAAGATATTAGACTATTTTATGATTGCAAATGGTAAAGAATGTGATTAAAGGCTCTTTTCCTATGTCAAAAGTTTTAGTTTTCGAGGGTAATAGCTACGTATGTTGAAAAAATGAAGATATTAGACTATTTTATGATTGCAAATGGTAAAGAATGTGATTAAAGGCTCTTTTCCTATGTCAAAAGTTTTAGTTTTCAAGGGTAATAGCTACGTATGTTGAAAAAATGAAGATATTAGACTATTTTATGATTGCAAATGGTAAAGAATGTGATTAAAGGCTCTTTTCCTATGTCAAAAGTTTTAGTTTTCGAGGGTAATAGCTACGTATGTTGAAAAAATGAAGATATTAGACTATTTTATGATTGCAATGGTAAAGAATGTGATTAAAGGCTCTTTTCCTATGTCAAAAGTTTTAGTTTTCGAGGGTAATAGCTACGTATGTTGAAAAAATGAAGATATTAGACTATTTTATGATTGCAAATGGTAAAGAATGTGATTAAAGGCTCTTTTCCTATGTCAAAAGTTTTAGTTTTCGAGGGTAATAGCTACGTATGTTGAAAAAATGAAGATATTAGACTATTTTATGATTGCAAATGGTAAAGAATGTGATTAAAGGCTCTTTTCCTATGTCAAAAGTTTTAGTTTTCGAGGGTAATAGCTACGTATGTTGAAAAAATGAAGATATTAGACTATTTTATGATTGCACATGGTAAAGAATGTGATTAAAGGCTCTTTTCCTATGTCAAAAGTTTTAGTTTTCGAGGGTAATAGCTACGTATGTTGGAAAAATGAAGATATTAGACTATTTTATGATTGCACCTGGTAAAGAATGTGCTTAAAGGCTCTTTTCCTATGTCAAAAGTTTTAGTTTTCGAGGGTAATAGCTACGTGTGTTGAAAAAATGAAGATATTAGACTATTTTATGATTGCAAATGGTAAAGAATGTGATTAAAGGCTCTTTTCCTATGTCAAAAGTTTTAGTTTTCGAGGGTAATAGCTACGTATGTTGAAAAAATGAAGATATTAGACTATTTTATGATTGCAAATGGTAAAGAATGTGATTAAAGGCTCTTTTCCTATGTCAAAATTTTAGTTTTCGAGGGTAATAGCTACGTATGTTGAAAAAATGAAGATATTAGACTATTTTATGATTGCAAAGGTAAAGAATGTGATTAAAGGCTCTTTTCCTATGTCAAAAGTTTTAGTTTTCGAGGGTAATAGCTACGTATGTTGAAAAAATGAAGATATTAGACTATTTTATGATTGCAAATGGTAAAGAATGTGATTAAAGGCTCTTTTCCTATGTCAAAAGTTTTAGTTTTCGAGGGTAATAGCTACGTATGTTGAAAAAATGAAGATATTAGACTATTTTATGATTGCAAATGGTAAAGAATGTGATTAAAGGCTCTTTTCCTATGTCAAAAGTTTTAGTTTTCGAGGGTAATAGCTACGTATGTTGAAAAAATGAAGATATTAGACTATTTTATGATTGCAAATGGTAAAGAATGTGATTAAAGGCTCTTTTCCTATGTCAAAAGTTTTAGTTTTCGAGGGTAATAGCTACGTATGTTGAAAAAATGAAGATATTAGACTATTTTATGATTGCAATGGTAAAGAATGTGATTAAAGGCTCTTTTCCTATGTCAAAAGTTTTAGTTTTCGAGGGTAATAGCTACGTATGTTGAAAAAATGAAGATATTAGACTATTTTATGATTGCAAATGGTAAAGAATGTGATTAAAGGCTCTTTTCCTATGTCAAAAGTTTTAGTTTTCGAGGGTAATAGCTACGTATGTTGAAAAAATGAAGATATTAGACTATTTTATGATTGCAAATGGTAAAGAATGTGATTAAAGGCTCTTTTCCTATGTCAAAAGTTTTAGTTTTCGAGGGTAATAGCTACGTATGTTGAAAAAATGAAGATATTAGACTATTTTATGATTGCAAATGGTAAAGAATGTGATTAAAGGCTCTTTTCCTATGTCAAAAGTTTTAGTTTTCGAGGGTAATAGCTACGTATGTTGAAAAAATGAAGATATTAGACTATTTTATGATTGCAAATGGTAAAGAATGTGATTAAAGGCTCTTTTCCTATGTCAAAAGTTTTAGTTTTCGAGGGTAATAGCTACGTATGTTGAAAAAATGAAGATATTAGACTATTTTATGATTGCAAATGGTAAAGAATGTGATTAAAGGCTCTTTTCCTATGTCAAAAGTTTTAGTTTTCGAGGGTAATAGCTACGTATGTTGAAAAAATGAAGATATTAGACTATTTTATGATTGCAAATGGTAAAGAATGTGATTAAAGGCTCTTTTCCTATGTCAAAAGTTTTAGTTTTCGAGGGTAATAGCTACGTGTGTTGAAAAAATGAAGATATTAGACTATTTTATGATTGCAAATGGTAAAGAATGTGATTAAAGGCTCTTTTCCTATGTCAAAAGTTTTAGTTTTCGAGGGTAATAGCTACGTATGTTGAAAAAATGAAGATATTAGACTATTTTATGATTGCACATGGTAAAGAATGTGCTTAAAGGCTCTTTTCCTATGTCAAAAGTTTTAGTTTTCGAGGGTAATAGCTACGTATGTTGAAAAAATGAAGATATTAGACTATTTTATGATTGCAAATGGTAAAGAATGTGATTAAAGGCTCTTTTCCTATGTCAAAAGTTTTAGTTTTCGAGGGTAATAGCTACGTATGTTGAAAAAATGAAGATATTAGACTATTTTATGATTGCAAATGGTAAAGAATGTGATTAAAGGCTCTTTTCCTATGTCAAAAGTTTTAGTTTTCGAGGGTAATAGCTACGTATGTTGAAAAAATGAAGATATTAGACTATTTTATGATTGCAAATGGTAAAGAATGTGATTAAAGGCTCTTTTCCTATGTCAAAAGTTTTAGTTTTCGAGGGTAATAGCTACGTATGTTGAAAAAATGAAGATATTAGACTATTTTATGATTGCAAATGGTAAAGAATGTGATTAAAGGCTCTTTTCCTATGTCAAAAGTTTTAGTTTTCGAGGGTAATAGCTACGGATGTTGAAAAAATGAAGATATTAGACTATTTTATGATTGCAAATGGTAAAGAATGTGATTAAAGGCTCTTTTCCTATGTCAAAAGTTTTAGTTTTCGAGGGTAATAGCTACGTATGTTGAAAAAATGAAGATATTAGACTATTTTATGATTGCAAATGGTAAAGAATGTGATTAAAGGCTCTTTTCCTATGTCAAAAGTTTTAGTTTTCGAGGGTAATAGCTACGTATGTTGAAAAAATGAAGATATTAGACTATTTTATGATTGCACATGGTAAAGAATGTGATTAAAGGCTCTTTTCCTATGTCAAAAGTTTTAGTTTTCGAGGGTAATAGCTACGTATGTTGAAAAAATGAAGATATTAGACTATTTTATGATTGCAAATGGTAAAGAATGTGATTAAAGGCTCTTTTCCTATGTCAAAAGTTTTAGTTTTCGAGGGTAATAGCTACGTATGTTGAAAAAATGAAGATATTAGACTATTTTATGATTGCAAATGGTAAAGAATGTGATTAAAGGCTCTTTTCCTATGTCAAAAGTTTTAGTTTTCGAGGGTAATAGCTACGTATGTTGAAAAAATGAAGATATTAGACTATTTTATGATTGCAAATGGTAAAGAATGTGATTAAAGGCTCTTTTCCTATGTCAAAAGTTTTAGTTTTCGAGGGTAATAGCTACGTATGTTGAAAAAATGAAGATATTAGACTATTTTATGATTGCAAATGGTAAAGAATGTGATTAAAGGCTCTTTTCCTATGTCAAAAGTTTTAGTTTTCGAGGGTAATAGCTACGTATGTTGAAAAAATGAAGATATTAGACTATTTTATGATTGCAAATGGTAAAGAATGTGATTAAAGGCTCTTTTCCTATGTCAAAAGTTTTAGTTTTCGAGGGTAATAGCTACGTATGTTGAAAAAATGAAGATATTAGACTATTTTATGATTGCAAATGGTAAAGAATGTGATTAAAGGCTCTTTTCCTATGTCAAAAGTTTTAGTTTTCGAGGGTAATAGCTACGTATGTTGAAAAAATGAAGATATTAGACTATTTTATGATTGCAAATGGTAAAGAATGTGATTAAAGGCTCTTTTCCTATGTCAAAAGTTTTAGTTTTCGAGGGTAATAGCTACGTATGTTGAAAAAATGAAGATATTAGACTATTTTATGATTGCAAATGGTAAAGAATGTGATTAAAGGCTCTTTTCCTATGTCAAAAGTTTTAGTTTTCGAGGGTAATAGCTACGTATGTTGAAAAAATGAAGATATTAGACTATTTTATGATTGCAAATGGTAAAGAATGTGATTAAAGGCTCTTTTCCTATGTCAAAAGTTTTAGTTTTCGAGGGTAATAGCTACGTATGTTGAAAAAATGAAGATATTAGACTATTTTATGATTGCAAATGGTAAAGAATGTGATTAAAGGCTCTTTTCCTATGTCAAAAGTTTTAGTTTTCGAGGGTAATAGCTACGTATGTTGAAAAAATGAAGATATTAGACTATTTTATGATTGCAAATGGTAAAGAATGTGATTAAAGGCTCTTTTCCTATGTCAAAAGTTTTAGTTTTCGAGGGTAATAGCTACGTATGTTGAAAAAATGAAGATATTAGACTATTTTATGATTGCAAATGGTAAAGAATGTGATTAAAGGCTCTTTTCCTATGTCAAAAGTTTTAGTTTTCGAGGGTAATAGCTACGTATGTTGAAAAAATGAAGATATTAGACTATTTTATGATTGCACATGGTAAAGAATGTGATTAAAGGCTCTTTTCCTATGTCAAAAGTTTTAGTTTTCGAGGGTAATAGCTACGTATGTTGAAAAAATGAAGATATTAGACTATTTTATGATTGCAAATGGTAAAGAATGTGATTAAAGGCTCTTTTCCTATGTCAAAAGTTTTAGTTTTCGAGGGTAATAGCTACGTATGTTGAAAAAATGAAGATATTAGACTATTTTATGATTGCAAATGGTAAAGAATGTGATTAAAGGCTCTTTTCCTATGTCAAAAGTTTTAGTTTTCGAGGGTAATAGCTACGTATGTTGAAAAAATGAAGATATTAGACTATTTTATGATTGCAAATGGTAAAGAATGTGATTAAAGGCTCTTTTCCTATGTCAAAAGTTTTAGTTTTCGAGGGTAATAGCTACGTATGTTGAAAAAATGAAGATATTAGACTATTTTATGATTGCACATGGTAAAGAATGTGCTTAAAGGCTCTTTTCCTATGTCAAAAGTTTTAGTTTTCGAGGGTAATAGCTACGTATGTTGAAAAAATGAAGATATTAGACTATTTTATGATTGCAAATGGTAAAGAATGTGATTAAAGGCTCTTTTCCTATGTCAAAAGTTTTAGTTTTCGAGGGTAATAGCTACGTATGTTGAAAAAATGAAGATATTAGACTATTTTATGATTGCAAATGGTAAAGAATGTGATTAAAGGCTCTTTTCCTATGTCAAAAGTTTTAGTTTTCGAGGGTAATAGCTACGTATGTTGAAAAAATGAAGATATTAGACTATTTTATGATTGCAAATGGTAAAGAATGTGATTAAAGGCTCTTTTCCTATGTCAAAAGTTTTAGTTTTCGAGGGTAATAGCTACGTATGTTGAAAAAATGAAGATATTAGACTATTTTATGATTGCACATGGTAAAGAATGTGATTAAAGGCTCTTTTCCTATGTTAAAAGTTTTAGTTTTCGAGGGTAATAGCTATGTATGTTGAAAAAATGAAGATATTAGACTATTTTATGATTGCACATGGTAAAGAATGTGATTAAAGGCTCTTTTCCTATGTCAAAAGTTTTAGTTTTCGAGGTAATAGCTACGTATGTTGAAAAAATGAAGATATTAGACTATTTTATGATTGCAAATGGTAAAGAATGTGATTAAAGGCTCTTTTCCTATGTCAAAAGTTTTAGTTTTCGAGGGTAATAGCTACGTATGTTGAAAAAATGAAGATATTAGACTATTTTATGATTGCAAATGGTAAAGAATGTGATTAAAGGCTCTTTTCCTATGTCAAAAGTTTTAGTTTTCGAGGGTAATAGCTACGTATGTTGAAAAAATGAAGATATTAGACTATTTTATGATTGCAAATGGTAAAGAATGTGATTAAAGGCTCTTTTCCTATGTCAAAAGTTTTAGTTTTCGAGGGTAATAGCTACGTATGTTGAAAAAATGAAGATATTAGACTATTTTATGATTGCACATGGTAAAGAATGTGATTAAAGGCTCTTTTCCTATGTCAAAAGTTTTAGTTTTCGAGGGTAATAGCTACGTATGTTGAAAAAATGAAGATATTAGACTATTTTATGATTGCAAATGGTAAAGAATGTGATTAAAGGCTCTTTTCCTATGTCAAAAGTTTTAGTTTTCGAGGGTAATAGCTACGTATGTTGAAAAAATGAAGATATTAGACTATTTTATGATTGCAAATGGTAAAGAATGTGATTAAAGGCTCTTTTCCTATTTCAAAAGTTTTAGTTTTCGAGGGTAATAGCTACGTATGTTGAAAAAATGAAGATATTAGACTATTTTATGATTGCAAATGGTAAAGAATGTGATTAAAGGCTCTTTTCCTATGTCAAAAGTTTTAGTTTTCGAGGGTAATAGCTACGTATGTTGAAAAAATGAAGATATTAGACTATTTTATGATTGCAAATGGTAAAGAATGTGATTAAAGGCTTTTTCCTATGTCAAAAGTTTTAGTTTTCGAGGGTAATAGCTACGTATGTTGAAAAAATGAAGATATTAGACTATTTTATGATTGCAAATGGTAAAGAATGTGATTAAAGGCTCTTTACCTATGTCAAAAGTTTTAGTTTTCGAGGGTAATAGCTACGTATGTTGAAAAAATGAAGATATTAGACTATTTTATGATTGCAAATGGTAAAGAATGTGATTAAAGGCTCTTTTCCTATGTCAAAAGTTTTAGTTTTCGAGGGTAATAGCTACGTATGTTGAAAAAATGAAGATATTAGACTATTTTATGATTGCAAATGGTAAAGAATGTGATTAAAGGCTCTTTTCCTATGTCAAAAGTTTTAGTTTTCGAGGGTAATAGCTACGTATGTTGAAAAAATGAAGATATTAGACTATTTTATGATTGCAAATGGTAAAGAATGTGATTAAAGGCTCTTTTCCTATTTCAAAAGTTTTAGTTTTCGAGGGTAATAGCTACGTATGTTGAAAAAATGAATATATTAGACTATTTTATGATTGCACATGGTAAAGAATGTGATTAAAGGCTCTTTTCCTATTTAAAAAGTTTTAGTTTTCGAGGGTAATAGCTATGTATGTTGAAAAAATGAAGATATTAGACTATTTTATGATTGCACATGGTAAAGAATGTGATTAAAGGCTCTTTTCCTATGTCAAAAGTTTTAGTTTTCGAGGGTAATAGCTACGTATGTTGAAAAAATGAAGATATTAGACTATTTTATGATTGCAAATGGTAAAGAATGTGATTAAAGGCTCTTTTCCTATGTCAAAAGTTTTAGTTTTCGAGGGTATGTTGAAAAAATGAAGATATTAGACTATTTTATGATTGCACATGGTAAAGAATGTGATTAAAGGCTCTTTTCCTATGTCAAAAGTTTTAGTTTTCGAGGGTAATAGCTACGTATGTTGGAAAAATGAAGATATTAGACTATTTTATGATTGCAAATGGTAAAGAATGTGCTTAAAGGCTCTTTTCCTATGTCAAAAGTTTTAGTTTTCGAGGATAATAGCTACGTATGTTGAAAAAATGAAGTATTAGACTATTTTATGATTGCAATGGTAAAGAATGTGATTAAAGGCTCTTTTCCTATGTCAAAAGTTTTAGTTTTCGAGGGTAATAGCTACGTATGTTGAAAAAATGAAGATATTAGACTATTTTATGATTGCACATGGTAAAGAATGTGCTTAAAGGCTCTTTTCCTATGTCAAAAGTTTTAGTTTTCGAGGGTAATAGCTACGTATGTTGAAAAAATGAAGATATTAGACTATTTTATGATTGCAAATGGTAAAGAATGTGATTAAAGGCTCTTTTCCTATGTCAAAAGTTTTAGTTTTCGAGGGTAATAGCTACGTATGTTGAAAAATGAAGATATTAGACTATTTTATGATTGCAAATGGTAAAGAATGTGATTAAAGGCTCTTTTCCTATGTCACAAAATTTTGTTTAAGAGGGTAATAGCTACGGATGTTGAAAAAATAAAGATATTAGACTATTTTATGATTGCAAATGGTAAAGAATGTGATTAAAGGCTCTTTTCCTATTTCAAAAATTTTAGTTTTCGAGGGTAATAGGTACGTATGTTGGAAAAATGAAGACATTAGACTATTTTATGATTGCACATGGTAAAGAATGTGCTTAAAGGCTCTTTTCCTATGTCAAAAGTTTTAGTTTTCGAGGGTAATAGCTACGTATGTTGAAAAAATGAAGATATTAGACTATTTTATGATTGCAAATGGTAAAGAATGTGATTAAAGGCTCTTTTCCTATGTCAAAAGTTATAGTTTTTGAGGGTAATAGCTACGTATGTTGAAAAAATGAAGATATTACAGTATTTTATGATTGCAAATGGTAAAGAATGTGATTAAAGGCTCTTTTAGTATGTCAAAAGTTTTAGTTTTCGAGGGTAATAGCTACCTATGTTGAAAAAATGAAGATATTAGACTATTTTATGATTGCAAATGGTAAAGAATGTGATTAAAGGCTCTTTTCCTATGTCAAAAGTTTTAGTTTTCGAGGGTAATAGCTACGTATTTTGAAAAAATGAAGATATTAGACTATTTTATGATTGCAAATGGTAAAGAATGTGATTAAAGGCTCTTTTCCTATGTCAAAAGTTTTAGTTTTCGAGGGTAATAGCTACGTATGTTGAAAAAATGAAGATATTAGACTATTTTATGATTGCAAATGGTAAAGAATGTGATTAAAGGCTCTTTTCCTATGTCAAAAGTTTTAGTTTTCGAGGGTAATAGCTACGTATGTTGAAAAAATGAAGATATTAGACTATTTTATGATTGCACATGGTAAAGAATGTGATTAAAGGCTCTTTTCCTATGTCAAAAAGTTTTAGTTTTCGAGGGTAATAGCTACGTATGTTGAAAAAATGAAGATATTAGACTATTTTATGATTGCACATGGTAAAGAATGTGATTAAAGGCTCTTTTCCTATGTCAAAAGTTTTAGTTTTCGAGGGTAATAGCTACGTATGTTGAAAAAATGAAGATATTAGACTATTTTATGATTGCAAATGGTAAAGAATGTGATTAAAGGCTCTTTTCCTATGTCAAAAGTTTTAGTTTTCGAGGGTAATAGCTACGTATGTTGAAAAAATGAAGATATTAGACTATTTTATGATTGCAAATGGTAAAGAATGTGATTAAAGGCTCTTTTCCTATGTCAAAAGTTTTAGTTTTCGAGGGTAATAGCTACGTATGTTGAAAAAATGAAGATATTAGACTATTTTATGATTGCAAATGGTAAAGAATGTGATTAAAGGCTCTTTTCCTATGTCAAAAGTTTTAGTTTTCGAGGGTAATAGCTACGTATGTTGAAAAATGAAGATATTAGACTATTTTATGATTGCACATGGTAAAGAATGTGATTAAAGGCTCTTTTCCTATGTCAAAAGTTTTAGTTTTCGAGGGTAATAGCTACGTATGTTGAAAAAATGAAGATATTAGACTATTTTATGATTGCAAATGGTAAAGAATGTGATTAAAGGCTCTTTTCCTATGTCAAAAGTTTTAGTTTTCGAGGGTAATAGCTACGTATGTTGAAAAAATGAAGATATTAGACTATTTTATGATTGCAAATGGTAAAGAATGTGATTAAAGGCTCTTTTCCTATGTCAAAAGTTTTAGTTTTCGAGGGTAATAGCTACGTATGTTGAAAAAATGAAGATATTAGACTATTTTATGATTGCAAATGGTAAAGAATGTGATTAAAGGCTCTTTTCCTATGTCAAAAGTTTTAGTTTTCGAGGGTAATAGCTACGTATGTTGAAAAAATGAAGATATTAGACTATTTTATGATTGCAAATGGTAAAGAATGTGATTAAAGGCTCTTTTCCTATGTCAAAAGTTTTAGTTTTCGAGGGTAATAGCTACGTATGTTGAAAAAATGAAGATATTAGACTATTTTATGATTGCAAATGGTAAAGAATGTGATTAAAGGCTCTTTTCCTATGTCAAAAGTTTTAGTTTTCGAGGGTAATAGCTACGTATGTTGAAAAAATGAAGATATTAGACTATTTTATGATTGCAAATGGTAAAGAATGTGATTAAAGGCTCTTTTCCTATGTCAAAAGTTTTAGTTTTCGAGGGTAATAGCTACGTATGTTGAAAAAATGAAGATATTAGACTATTTTATGATTGCAAATGGTAAAGAATGTGATTAAAGGCTCTTTTCCTATGTCAAAAGTTTTAGTTTTCGAGGGTAATAGCTACGTATGTTGAAAAAATGAAGATATTAGACTATTTTATGATTGCACATGGTAAAGAATGTGATTAAAGGCTCTTTTCCTATGTCAAAAGTTTTAGTTTTCGAGGGTAATAGCTACGTATGTTGAAAAAATGAAGATATTAGACTATTTTATGATTGCAAATGGTAAAGAATGTGATTAAAGGCTCTTTTCCTATGTCAAAAGTTTTAGTTTTCGAGGGTAATAGCTACGTATGTTGAAAAAATGAAGATATTAGACTATTTTATGATTGCAAATGGTAAAGAATGTGATTAAAGGCTCTTTTCCTATGTCAAAAGTTTTAGTTTTCGAGGGTAATAGCTACGTATGTTGAAAAAATGAAGATATTAGACTATTTTATGATTGCAAATGGTAAAGAATGTGATTAAAGGCTCTTTTCCTATGTCAAAAATTTTAGTTTTCGAGGGTAATAGCTACGTATGTTGAAAAAATGAAGATATTAGACTATTTTATGATTGCACATGGTAAAGAATGTGATTAAAGGCTCTTTTCCTATGTCAAAAGTTTTAGTTTTCGAGGGTAATAGCTACGTATGTTGAAAAAATGAAGATATTAGACTATTTTATGATTGCAAATGGTAAAGAATGTGATTAAAGGCTCTTTTCCTATGTCAAAAGTTTTAGTTTTCGAGGGTAATAGCTACGTATGTTGAAAAAATGAAGATATTAGACTATTTTATGATTGCAAATGGTAAAGAATGTGATTAAAGGCTCTTTTCCTATGTCAAAAGTTTTAGTTTTCGAGGGTAATAGCTACGTATGTTGAAAAAATGAAGATATTAGACTATTTTATGATTGCAAATGGTAAAGAATGTGATTAAAGGCTCTTTTCCTATGTCAAAAGTTTTAGTTTTCGAGGGTAATAGCTACGTATGTTGAAAAAATGAAGATATTAGACTATTTTATGATTGCAAATGGTAAAGAATGTGATTAAAGGCTCTTTTCCTATGTCAAAAGTTTTAGTTTTCGAGGGTAATAGCTACGTATGTTGAAAAAATGAAGATATTAGACTATTTTATGATTGCAAATGGTAAAGAATGTGATTAAAGGCTCTTTTCCTATGTCAAAAGTTTTAGTTTTCGAGGGTAATAGCTACGTATGTTGAAAAAATGAAGATATTAGACTATTTTATGATTGCAAATGGTAAAGAATGTGATTAAAGGCTCTTTTCCTATGTCAAAAGTTTTAGTTTTCGAGGGTAATAGCTACGTATGTTGAAAAAATGAAGATATTAGACTATTTTATGATTGCACATGGTAAAGAATGTGATTAAAGGCTCTTTTCCTATGTCAAAAGTTTTAGTTTTCGAGGGTAATAGCTACGTATGTTGAAAAAATGAAGATATTAGACTATTTTATGATTGCAAATGGTAAAGAATGTGATTAAAGGCTCTTTTCCTATGTCAAAAGTTTTAGTTTTCGAGGGTAATAGCTACGTATGTTGAAAAAATGAAGATATTAGACTATTTTATGATTGCAAATGGTAAAGAATGTGATTAAAGGCTCTTTTCCTATGTCAAAAAGTTTTAGTTTTCGAGGGTAATAGCTACGTATGTTGAAAAAATGAAGATATTAGACTATTTTATGATTGCAAATGGTAAAGAATGTGATTAAAGGCTCTTTTCCTATGTCAAAAGTTTTAGTTTTCGAGGGTAATAGCTACGTATGTTGAAAAAATGAAGATATTAGACTATTTTATGATTGCAAATGGTAAAGAATGTGATTAAAGGCTCTTTTCCTATGTCAAAAGTTTTAGTTTTCGAGGGTAATAGCTACGTATGTTGAAAAAATGAAGATATTAGACTATTTTATGATTGCACATGGTAAAGAATGTGATTAAAGGCTCTTTTCCTATGTCAAAAGTTTTAGTTTTCGAGGGTAATAGCTACGTATGTTGAAAAAATGAAGATATTAGACTATTTTATGATTGCAAATGGTAAAGAATGTGATTAAAGGCTCTTTTCCTATGTCAAAAGTTTTAGTTTTCGAGGGTAATAGCTACGTATGTTGAAAAAATGAAGATATTAGACTATTTTATGATTGCAAATGGTAAAGAATGTGATTAAAGGCTCTTTTCCTATGTCAAAAGTTTTAGTTTTCGAGGGTAATAGCTACGTATGTTGAAAAAATGAAGATATTAGACTATTTTATGATTGCAAATGGTAAAGAATGTGATTAAAGGCTCTTTTCCTATGTCAAAAGTTTTAGTTTTCGAGGGTAATAGCTACGTATGTTGAAAAAATGAAGATATTAGACTATTTTATGATTGCAAATGGTAAAGAATGTGATTAAAGGCTCTTTTCCTATGTCAAAAGTTTTAGTTTTCGAGGGTAATAGCTACGTATGTTGAAAAAATGAAGATATTAGACTATTTTATGATTGCACATGGTAAAGAATGTGATTAAAGGCTCTTTTCCTATGTCAAAAGTTTTAGTTTTCGAGGGTAATAGCTACGTATGTTGAAAAAATGAAGATATTAGACTATTTTATGATTGCAAATGGTAAAGAATGTGATTAAAGGCTCTTTTCCTATGTCAAAAGTTTTAGTTTTCGAGGGTAATAGCTACGTATGTTGAAAAAATGAAGATATTAGACTATTTTATGATTGCAAATGGTAAAGAATGTGATTAAAGGCTCTTTTCCTATGTCAAAAGTTTTAGTTTTCGAGGGTAATAGCTACGTATGTTGAAAAAATGAAGATATTAGACTATTTTATGATTGCAAATGGTAAAGAATGTGATTAAAGGCTCTTTTCCTATGTCAAAAGTTTTAGTTTTCGAGGGTAATAGCTACGTATGTTGAAAAAATGAAGATATTAGACTATTTTATGATTGCAAATGGTAAAGAATGTGATTAAAGGCTCTTTTCCTATGTCAAAAGTTTTAGTTTTCGAGGGTAATAGCTACGTATGTTGAAAAAATGAAGATATTAGACTATTTTATGATTGCAAATGGTAAAGAATGTGATTAAAGGCTCTTTTCCTATGTCAAAAGTTTTAGTTTTCGAGGGTAATAGCTACGTATGTTGAAAAAATGAAATATTAGACTATTTTATGATTGCAAATGGTAAAGAATGTGATTAAAGGCTCTTTTCCTATTTCAAAAGTTTTAGTTTTCGAGGGTAATAGCTACGTATGTTGAAAAAATGAAGATATTAGACTATTTTATGATTGCACATGGTAAAGAATGTGATTAAAGGCTCTTTTCCTATGTCAAAAGTTTTAGTTTTCGAGGGTAATAGCTACGTATGTTGAAAAAATGAAGATATTAGACTATTTTATGATTGCAAATGGTAAAGAATGTGATTAAAGGCTCTTTTCCTATGTCAAAAGTTTTAGTTTTCGAGGGTAATAGCTACGTATGTTGAAAAAATGAAGATATTAGACTATTTTATGATTGCAAATGGTAAAGAATGTGATTAAAGGCTCTTTTCCTATGTCAAAAGTTTTAGTTTTCGAGGGTAATAGCTACGTATGTTGAAAAAATGAAGATATTAGACTATTTTATGATTGCAAATGGTAAAGAATGTGATTAAAGGCTCTTTTCCTATGTCAAAAGTTTTAGTTTTCGAGGGTAATAGCTACGTATGTTGAAAAAATGAAGATATTAGACTATTTTATGATTGCAAATGGTAAAGAATGTGATTAAAGGCTCTTTTCCTATGTCAAAAGTTTTAGTTTTCGAGGGTAATAGCTACGTATGTTGAAAAAATGAAGATATTAGACTATTTTATGATTGCAAATGGTAAAGAATGTGATTAAAGGCTCTTTTCCTATGTCAAAAGTTTTAGTTTTCGAGGGTAATAGCTACGTATGTTGAAAAAATGAAGATATTAGACTATTTTATGATTGCAAATGGTAAAGAATGTGATTAAAGGCTCTTTTCCTATGTCAAAAAGTTTTAGTTTTCGAGGGTAATAGCTACGTATGTTGAAAAAATGAAGATATTAGACTATTTTATGATTGCACATGGTAAAGAATGTGATTAAAGGCTCTTTTCCTATGTCAAAAGTTTTAGTTTTCGAGGGTAATAGCTACGTATGTTGAAAAAATGAAGATATTAGACTATTTTATGATTGCAAATGGTAAAGAATGTGATTAAAGGCTCTTTTCCTATGTCAAAAGTTTTAGTTTTCGAGGGTAATAGCTACGTATGTTGAAAAAATGAAGATATTAGACTATTTTATGATTGCAAATGGTAAAGAATGTGATTAAAGGCTCTTTTCCTATGTCAAAAGTTTTAGTTTTCGAGGGTAATAGCTACGTATGTTGAAAAAATGAAGATATTAGACTATTTTATGATTGCAAATGGTAAAGAATGTGATTAAAGGCTCTTTTCCTATGTCAAAAGTTTTAGTTTTCGAGGGTAATAGCTACGTATGTTGAAAAAATGAATATATTAGACTATTTTATGATTGCACATGGTAAAGAATGTGATTAAAGGCTCTTTTCCTATGTCAAAAGTTTTAGTTTTCGAGGGTAATAGCTACGTATGTTGAAAAAATGAAGATATTAGACTATTTTATGATTGCACATGGTAAAGAATGTGCTTAAAGGCTCTTTTCCTATGTCAAAAGTTTTAGTTTTCGAGGGTAATAGCTACGTATGTTGAAAAAATGAAGATATTAGACTATTTTATGATTGCAAATGGTAAAGAATGTGATTAAAGGCTCTTTTCCTATGTCAAAAGTTTTAGTTTTCGAGGGTAATAGCTACGTATGTTGAAAAATGAAGATATTAGACTATTTTATGATTGCAAATGGTAAAGAATGTGATTAAAGGCTCTTTTCCTATGTCAAAAGTTTTAGTTTTCGAGGGTAATAGCTACGTATGTTGAAAAAATGAAGATATTAGACTATTTTATGATTGCAAATGGTAAAGAATGTGATTAAAGGCTCTTTTCCTATTTCAAAAGTTTTAGTTTTCGAGGGTAATAGCTACGTATGTTGAAAAAATGAAGATATTAGACTATTTTATGATTGCAAATGGTAAAGAATGTGATTAAAGGCTCTTTTCCTATGTCAAAAGTTTTAGTTTTCGAGGGTAATAGCTACGTATGTTGAAAAAATGAAGATATTAGACTATTTTATGATTGCAAATGGTAAAGAATGTGATTAAAGGCTCTTTTCCTATGTTCAAAAGTTTTAGTTTTCGAGGGTAATAGCTACGTATGTTGAAAAAATGAAGATATTAGACTATTTTATGATTGCAAATGGTAAAGAATGTGATTAAAGGCTCTTTTCCTATGTCAAAAGTTTTAGTTTTCGAGGGTAATAGCTACGTATGTTGAAAAAATGAAGATATTAGACTATTTTATGATTGCAAATGGTAAAGAATGTGATTAAAGGCTCTTTTCCTATGTCAAAAGTTTTAGTTTTCGAGGGTAATAGCTACGTATGTTGAAAAAATGAAGATATTAGACTATTTTATGATTGCAAATGGTAAAGAATGTGATTAAAGGCTCTTTTCCTATGTCAAAAGTTTTAGTTTTCGAGGGTAATAGCTACGTATGTTGAAAAAATGAAGATATTAGACTATTTTATGATTGCAAATGGTAAAGAATGTGATTAAAGGCTCTTTTCCTATGTCAAAAGTTTTAGTTTTCGAGGGTAATAGCTACGTATGTTGAAAAAATGAAGATATTAGACTATTTTATGATTGCACATGGTAAAGAATGTGATTAAAGGCTCTTTTCCTATGTTAAAAGTTTTAGTTTTCGAGGGTAATAGCTACGTATGTTGAAAAAATGAAGATATTAGACTATTTTATGATTGCAAATGGTAAAGAATGTGATTAAAGGCTCTTTTCCTATGTCAAAAGTTTTAGTTTTCGAGGGTAATAGCTACGTATGTTGAAAAAATGAAGATATTAGACTATTTTATGATTGCAAATGGTAAAGAATGTGATTAAAGGCTCTTTTCCTATGTCAAAAGTTTTAGTTTTCGAGGGTAATAGCTACGTATGTTGAAAAAATGAAGATATTAGACTATTTTATGATTGCAAATGGTAAAGAATGTGATTAAAGGCTCTTTTCCTATGTCAAAAGTTTTAGTTTTCGAGGGTAATAGCTACGTATGTTGAAAAAATGAAGATATTAGACTATTTTATGATTGCAAATGGTAAAGAATGTGATTAAAGGCTCTTTTCCTATTTAAAAGTTTTAGTTTTCGAGGGTAATAGCTACGTATGTTGAAAAAATGAAGATATTAGACTATTTTATGATTGCACATGGTAAAGAATGTGATTAAAGGCTCTTTTCCTATGTCAAAAGTTTTAGTTTTCGAGGGTAATAGCTACGTATGTTGAAAAAATGAAGATATTAGACTATTTTATGATTGCAAATGGTAAAGAATGTGATTAAAGGCTCTTTTCCTATGTCAAAAGTTTTAGTTTTCGAGGGTAATAGCTACGTATGTTGAAAAAATGAAGATATTAGACTATTTTATGATTGCAAATGGTAAAGAATGTGATTAAAGGCTCTTTTCCTATGTCAAAAGTTTTAGTTTTCGAGGGTAATAGCTACGTATGTTGGAAAAATGAAGATATTAGACTATTTTATGATTGCAAATGGTAAAGAATGTGCTTAAAGGCTCTTTTCCTATGTCAAAAGTTTTAGTTTTCGAGGGTAATAGCTACGTGTGTTGAAAAAATGAAGATATTAGACTATTTTATGATTGCAAATGGTAAAGAATGTGATTAAAGGCTCTTTTCCTATGTCAAAAGTTTTAGTTTTCGAGGGTAATAGCTACGTATGTTGAAAAAATGAAGATATTAGACTATTTTATGATTGCACATGGTAAAGAATGTGATTAAAGGCTCTTTTCCTATGTCAAAAGTTTTAGTTTTCGAGGGTAATAGCTACGTATGTTGAAAAAATGAAGATATTAGACTATTTTATGATTGCAAATGGTAAAGAATGTGATTAAAGGCTCTTTTCCTATGTCAAAAGTTTTAGTTTTCGAGGGTAATAGCTACGTATGTTGAAAAAATGAAGATATTAGACTATTTTATGATTGCAAATGGTAAAGAATGTGATTAAAGGCTCTTTTCCTATGTCAAAAGTTTTAGTTTTCGAGGGTAATAGCTACGTATGTTGAAAAAATGAAGATATTAGACTATTTTATGATTGCAAATGGTAAAGAATGTGATTAAAGGCTCTTTTCCTATGTCAAAAGTTTTAGTTTTCGAGGGTAATAGCTACGTATGTTGAAAAAATGAAGATATTAGACTATTTTATGATTGCACATGGTAAAGAATGTGATTAAAGGCTCTTTTCCTATGTCAAAAGTTTTAGTTTTCGAGGGTAATAGCTACGTATGTTGAAAAAATGAAGATATTAGACTATTTTATGATTGCAAATGGTAAAGAATGTGATTAAAGGCTCTTTTCCTATGTCAAAAGTTTTAGTTTTCGAGGGTAATAGCTACGTATGTTGAAAAAATGAAGATATTAGACTATTTTATGATTGCAAATGGTAAAGAATGTGATTAAAGGCTCTTTTCCTATGTCAAAAGTTTTAGTTTTCGAGGGTAATAGCTACGTATGTTGAAAAAATGAAGATATTAGACTATTTTATGATTGCAAATGGTAAAGAATGTGATTAAAGGCTCTTTTCCTATGTCAAAAGTTTTAGTTTTCGAGGGTAATAGCTACGTATGTTGAAAAAATGAAGATATTAGACTATTTTATGATTGCAAATGGTAAAGAATGTGATTAAAGGCTCTTTTCCTATGTCAAAAGTTTTAGTTTTCGAGGGTAATAGCTACGTATGTTGAAAAAATGAAGATATTAGACTATTTTATGATTGCAAATGGTAAAGAATGTGATTAAAGGCTCTTTTCCTATGTCAAAAGTTTTAGTTTTCGAGGGTAATAGCTACGTATGTTGAAAAAATGAAGATATTAGACTATTTTATGATTGCAAATGGTAAAGAATGTGATTAAAGGCTCTTTTCCTATTCAAAAGTTTTAGTTTTCGAGGGTAATAGCTACGTATGTTGAAAAAATGAAGATATTAGACTATTTTATGATTGCAAATGGTAAAGAATGTGATTAAAGGCTCTTTTCCTATGTCAAAAGTTTTAGTTTTCGAGGGTAATAGCTACGTATGTTGAAAAATGAAGATATTAGACTATTTTATGATTGCAAATGGTAAAGAATGTGATTAAAGGCTCTTTTCCTATGTCAAAAGTTTTAGTTTTCGAGGGTAATAGCTACGTATGTTGAAAAAATGAAGATATTAGACTATTTTATGATTGCAAATGGTAAAGAATGTGATTAAAGGCTCTTTTCCTATGTCAAAAGTTTTAGTTTTCGAGGGTAATAGCTACGTATGTTGAAAAAATGAAGATATTAGACTATTTTATGATTGCAAATGGTAAAGAATGTGATTAAAGGCTCTTTTCCTATGTCAAAAGTTTTAGTTTTCGAGGGTAATAGCTACGTATGTTGAAAAAATGAAGATATTAGACTATTTTATGATTGCAAATGGTAAAGAATGTGATTAAAGGCTCTTTTCCTATGTCAAAAGTTTTAGTTTTCGAGGGTAATAGCTACGTATGTTGAAAAAATGAAGATATTAGACTATTTTATGATTGCAAATGGTAAAGAATGTGATTAAAGGCTCTTTTCCTATGTCAAAAGTTTTAGTTTTCGAGGGTAATAGCTACGTATGTTGAAAAAATGAAGATATTAGACTATTTTATGATTGCAAATGGTAAAGAATGTGATTAAAGGCTCTTTTCCTATTTCAAAAGTTTTAGTTTTCGAGGGTAATAGCTACGTATGTTGAAAAAATGAATATATTAGACTATTTTATGATTGCACATGGTAAAGAATGTGATTAAAGGCTCTTTTCCTATGTCAAAAAGTTTTAGTTTTCGAGGGTAATAGCTACGTATGTTGAAAAAATGAAGATATTAGACTATTTTATGATTGCACATGGTAAAGAATGTGATTAAAGGCTCTTTTCCTATGTCAAAAGTTTTAGTTTTCGAGGGTAATAGCTACGTATGTTGAAAAAATGAAGATATTAGACTATTTTATGATTGCAAATGGTAAAGAATGTGATTAAAGGCTCTTTTCCTATGTCAAAAGTTTTAGTTTTCGAGGGTAATAGCTACGTATGTTGAAAAAATGAAGATATTAGACTATTTTATGATTGCAAATGGTAAAGAATGTGATTAAAGGCTCTTTTCCTATGTCAAAAGTTTTAGTTTTCGAGGGTAATAGCTACGTATGTTGAAAAAATGAAGATATTAGACTATTTTATGATTGCAAATGGTAAAGAATGTGATTAAAGGCTCTTTTCCTATTTCAAAAAGTTTTAGTTTTCGAGGGTAATAGCTACGTATGTTGAAAAAATGAAGATATTAGACTATTTTATGATTGCACATGGTAAAGAATGTGATTAAAGGCTCTTTTACTATTTCAAAGGTTTTAGTTTTCGAGGGTAATAGCTACGTATGTTGAAAAAATGAAGATATTAGACTATTTTATGATTGCAAATGGTAAAGAATGTGATTAAAGGCTCTTTTCCTATGTCAAAAGTTTTAGTTTTCGAGGGTAATAGCTACGTATGTTGGAAAAATGAAGATATTAGACTATTTTATGATTGCACATGGTAAAGAATGTGCTTAAAGGCTCTTTTCCTATGTCAAAAGTTTTAGTTTTCGAGGGTAATAGCAACGTGTGTTGAAAAAATGAAGATATTAGACTATTTTATGATTGCAAATGGTAAAGAATGTGATTAAAGGCTCTTTTCCTATGTCAAAAGTTTTAGTTTTTGAGGGTAATAGCTACGTATGTTGAAAAAATGAAGATATTACAGTATTTTATGATTGCAAATGGTAAAGAATGTGATTAAAGGCTCTTTTCCTATGTCAAAAGTTTTAGTTTTCGAGGGTAATAAATACCTATGTTGAAAAAATGAAGATATTAGACTATTTTATGATTGCAAATGGTAAAGAATGTGATTAAAGGCTCTTTTCCTATGTTAAAAGTTTTAGTTTTCGAGGGTAATAGCTAGTTATGTTGAAAAAATGAAGATATTAGACTATTTTATGATTGCAAATGGTAAAGAATGTGATTAAAGGCTCTTTTCCTATGTAAAAAGTTTTAGTTTTCGAGGGTAATAGCTACGTATGTTGAAAAAATGAAGATATTAGACTATTTTATGATTGCAAATGGTAAAGAGTTTGATTAAAGGCTCTTTTCCTATTTCAAAAGTTTTAGTTATCGAGGGTAATAGCTACGTATGTTGAAAAAATGAATATATTAGACTATTTTATGATTGCACATGGTAAAGAATGTGATTAAAGGCTCTTTTCCTATTTAAAAAGTTTTAGTTTTCGAGGGTAATAGCTACGTATGTTGAAAAAATAAAGATATTAGACTATTTTATGATTGCAAATGGTAAAGAATGTGATTAAAGGCTCTTTTCCTATTTCAAAAGTTTTAGTTATCGAGGGTAATAGCTACGTATGTTGAAAAAATGAATATATTAGACTATTTTATGATTGCACATGGTAAAGAATGTGATTAAAGGCTCTTTTCCTATTTAAAAAGTTTTAGTTTTCGAGGGTAATAGCTATGTATGTTGAAAAAATGAAGATATTAGACTATTTTATGATTGCACATGGTAAAGAATGTGATTAAAGGCTCTTTTCCTATGTCAAAAGTTTTAGTTTTCGAGGGTAATAGCTACGTATTTTGAAAAAATGAAGATATTAGACTATTTTATGATTGCAAATGGTAAAGAATGTGATTAAAGGCTCTTTTCCTATTTCAAAAGTTTTAGTTTTCGAGGGTAATAGCTACGTATGTTGAAAAAATGAAGATATTAGACTATTTTATGATTGCAAATGGTAAAGAATGTGATTAAAGGCTCTTTTCCTATGTCAAAAGTTTTAGTTTTCGAGGGTAATAGCTAAGTATGTTGAAAAAATGAAGATATTAGACTATTTTATGATTGCACATGGTAAAGAGTGTGATTAAAGGCTTTTTTCCTATGTCAAAAGTTTTAGTTTTCGAGGGTAATAGCTACGTATGTTGGAAAAATGAAGATATTAGACTAATTTATGATTGCACCTGGTAAAGAATGTGCTTAAAGGCTCTTTACCTATGTCAAAAGTTTTAGTTTTCGAGGGTAAAAGCTACGTGTGTTGAAAAAATTAAGATATTAGACTATTTTATGATTGCAAATTGTAAAGAATGTGATTAAAGACTCTTTTCCTATGTCAAAAGTTTTAGTTTTCAAGGGTAATAGCTACGTATGTTGAAAAAATGAAGAGATTAGACTATTTTATGATTGCAAATGGTAAAGAATGTGATTAAAGGCTCTTTTCCTATGTCACAAAATTTCGTTTAAGAGGGTAATAGCTACGGATGTTGAAAAAATAAAGATATTAGACTATTTTATGATTGCAAATGGTAAAGAATGTGATTAAAGGCTCTTTTCCTATTTCAAAAGTTTTAGTTTTCGAGGGTAATAGCTACGTATGTTGAAAAAATGAATATATTAGACTATTTTATGATTGCACATGGTAAAGAATGTGATTAAAGGCTCTTTTCCTATTTAAAAAGTTTTAGTTTTCGAGGGTAATAGCTATGTATGTTGAAAAAAATGAAGATATTAGACTATTTTATGATTGCACATGGTAAAGAATGTGATTAAAGGCTCTTTTCCTATGTCAAAAGTTTTAGTTTTCGAGGGTAATAGCTACGTATGTTGAAAAAATGAAGATATTAGACTATTTTATGATTGCAAATTGTAAAGAATGTGATTAAAGGCTCTTTTCCTATGTCAAAAGTTTTAGTTTTCGAGGGTAATAGCTAAGTATGTTGAAAAAATGAAGATATTAGACTATTTTATGATTGCACATGGTAAAGAGTGTGATTAAAGGCTCTTTTCCTATGTCAAAAGTTTTAGTTTTCGAGGGTAATAGCTACGTATGTTGGAAAAATGAAGATATTAGACTATTTTATGATTGCACCTGGTAAAGAATGTGCTTAAAGGCTCTTTTCCTATGTCAAAAGTTTTAGTTTTCAAGGGTAATAGCTACGTGTGTTGAAAAAATGAAGTTATTAGACTATTTTATGATTGCAAATTGTAAAGAATGTGATTAAAGCCTCTTTTCCTATGTCAGAAGTATTAGTTTTCGAGGGTAATAGCTACGTATGTTGAAAAAATGAAGATATTAGACTATTTTATGATTGCACATGGTAAAGAATGTGCTTAAAAGCTCTTTTCCTATGTCAATAATTTTAGTTGTCGAGGATAATAGCTACGTATGTTGAAAAAATGAAGATATTAGACTATTTTATGATTGCAAATGGTAAAGAATGTGATTAAAGGCTCTTTTCCTATGTCAAAAGTTTTAGTTTTCAAGGGTAATAGCTACGTATGTTGAAAAAATGAAGATATTAGACTATTTTATGATTGCAAATGGTAAAGAATGTGATTAAAGGCTCTTTTCCTATGTCACAAAATTTTGTTTAAGAGGGTAATAGCTACGGATGTTGAAAAAATAAAGATATTAGACTATTTTATGATTGCAAATGGTAAAGAATGTGATTAAAGGCTCTTTTCCTATTTCAAAAATTTTAGTTTTCGAGGGTAATAGGTACGTAAGTTGGAAAAATGAAGACATTAGACTATTTTATGATTGCACATGGTAAAGAATGTGCTTAAAGGCTCTTTTCCTATGTCAAAAGTTTTAGTTTTCCTGGGTAATAGCTACGTATGTTGAAAAAATGAAGATATTAGACTATTTTATGATTGCAAATGGTAAAGAATGTGATTAAAGGATCTTTTCCTATGTCAAAAGTTATAGTTTTTGAGGGTAATAGCTACGTATGTTGAAAAAATGAAGATATTACAGTATTTTATGATTGCAAATGGTAAAGAATGTGATTAAAGGCTCTTTTAGTATGTCAAAAGTTTTAGTTTTCGAGGGTAATAGCTACCTATGTTGAAAAAATGAAGATATTAGACTATTTTATGATTGCAAATGGTAAAGAATGTGATTAAAGGCTCTTTTCCTATGTCAAAAGTTTTAGTTTTCGAGGGTAATAGCTACGTATTTTGAAAAAATGAAGATATTAGACTATTTTATGATTGCAAATGGTAAAGAATGTGATTAAAGGCTCTTTTCCTATGTCAAAAGTTTTAGTTTTCGAGGGTAATAGCTACGTATGTTGAAAAATGAAGATATTAGACTATTTTATGATTGCAAATGGTAAAGAATGCGATTAAAGGCTCTTTTCCTATGTCAAAAGTTTTAGTTTTCGAGGGTAATAGCTACGTATGTTGAAAAAATGAAGATATTAGACTATTTTATGATTGCACATGGTAAAGAGTGTGATTAAAGGCTCTTTTCCTATGTCAAAAGTTTTAGTTTTCGAGGGTAATAGCTACGTGTGTTGAAAAAATGAAGATATTAGACTATTTTATGATTGCAAATTGTAAAGAATGTGATTAAAGGCTCTTTTCCTATGTCAGAAGTTTTAGTTTTCGAGGGTAATAGCTACGTATGTTGAAAAATGAAGATATTAGACTATTTTATGATTGCACATGGTAAAGAATGTGCTTAAAGGCTCTTTTCCTATGTCACTAATTTTAGTTGTCGAGGATAATAGCTACGTATGTTGAAAAAATGAAGATATTAGACTATTTTATGATTGCAAATGGTAAAGAATGTGATTAAAGGCTCTTTTCCTATGTCAAAAGTTTTAGTTTTCAAGGGTAATAGCTACGTATGTTGAAAAAATGAAGATATAGACTATTTTATGATTGCAAATGGTAAAGAATGTGATTAAAGGCTCTTTTCCTATGTCACAAAATTTCGTTTAAGAGGGTAATAGCTACGGATGTTGAAAAAATAAAGATATTGGACTATTATATGATTGCAAATGGTAAAGAAAGTGATTAAAGGCTCTTTTCCTATTTCAAAAGTTTTAGTTATCGAGGGTAATAACTACGTATGTTGAAAAAATGAATATATTAGACTATTTTATTATTGCACATGGTAAAGAATGTGATTAAAGGCTCTTTTCCTATTTCAAAAGTTTTAGTTTTCGAGGGTAATAGCTACGTATGTTGAAAAAATGAAGATATTAGACTATTTTATGATTGCACATGGTAAAGAATGTGATTAAAGGCTCTTTTCCTATTTCAAAAGTTTTAGTTTTCGAGGGTAATAGCTACCCTATGTTGAAAAAATGAAGATATTAGACTATTTTATGATTGCAAATGGTAAAGAATGTGATTAAAGGCTCTTTTCCTATGTCAAAAGTTTTAGTTTTCGAGGGTAATAGCTACGTATTTTGAAAAAATGAAGATATTAGACTATTTTATGATTACAAATGGTAAAAAATGTGATTAAAGGCTCTTTTCCTATGTCAAAAGTTTTAGTTTTCGAGGGTAATAGCTACGTATGTTGAAAAAATGAAGATATTAGACTATTTTATGATTGCAAATGTAAAGAATGTGATTAAAGGCTCTTTTCCTATGTCAAAAGTTTTAGTTTTCGAGGGTAATAGCTACGTATGTTGAAAAAATGAAGATATTAGACTATTTTATGATTGAACATGGTAA